>NC_056728.1:953466612-953569112 GCF_019279795.1 Protopterus annectens
TCCGTCTAAACCTGTGTGCATGCATGTTAGCATGTGTACGCGCATCTGTGCGGCGCTGCCTCCCGAGGAAATGGAAAGGGAAAAGGAAGCACAACAAACAGTAGGAAGTTAACCAGGGAGCGTCAGCAGAGCTAGCAGGTGGAAATAATCAGAATCAGGCAATTACACAGGCAGTAAACCAGCCCAGCCAGCACTTAAAGTTCTGCAAACAACTTTTCACCATGTATTGCTCAGAGACACTGCAGCACTGCAGTACACTAAGAGAAGTGAATACTGAAAAGGCTTAACTGAGACAAAGAAATGTTAGGGGCTGTCATTGCTGTCATAAACCGACATATGCAACATGCTGAGGGTGGTGACAATGGGAATGCTGCCAACCAACCCCCAGTGAGGAGACAGAGAAGAGTGTACAGGCCCAGGGTAACCTACCAGGGGCTACATGAGCTGGAGACAGTGGAGTGCTATAGAGTGGACAGAGACCTCATGCAGCAAATTGTTGAGCTGTGCAGGCCACGCCTCACACACAGAAGCAACAGAGGGGAACCCATTCCACTGGAAACCAAGGTATGTGTTGGCCTACGAAGACTAGCAACAGGTACCTTCCAGAGACCAACTGGTGATATGATGGGGATATCACAGGCATCAGCATCCAGGGTACTGCACCAGTTTCTGGATGCCATGTCAGCGATCATGTATATTTCCCCAATTCTCATGAGGTATTGTCCAGCAATATGCGTCTCTTCCAGCAAATAGCGGAATACCCTGAGGTAGTGGGTGCAATAGACTGCACGCACATACGTATCAAAGCACCAGCCGGTGAGCGGGGTAGGGTCTACTTCAACCGCAAGGGCTTCCCCTCCATCAACTGCCAGGTCATGTGTGATGCCCAGGTCATAATACTGAATGTGTGTGCTGGCTGCCCTGGAAGCTACCATGATTCCCATATCTGGCATCCGACGCAGCTGTACCAGACATTTGCCAATGGGGACATCCCACATGGTCAACTAGTGGGGGATGCTGGCTATGCACTGGAGCCGTGGCTGATGACACCCATCAGAAACGCACACACACCTGAACAGGAACGCCATAATGAGGCACACACACAAACACGAAATGTAATTGATCGTGTGTTTGGGCTGCTCAAGTCACGGTTCCGGTGCCTGGACACATCTGGTGGAGCCTTGCAGTACACTCCAACTACATGTACCCAAATTGTCATGGTATGTGCTATGCTACATAATATGATCCTGCGAAAACAGCTGCAGCAGGACCAGAATATGCCTGGCCCAAACAGCCCCCCACCATTGCCAAGGTCATCACAGGCAGAGCATGACTCGGAGGAGGAACAACCTGAGCCTGCCCCAGTAGGCAGAAGGAGGCATGCCCAGTATGCTTTGGCCTTGGCAAAGAGGCAACGCATAGCACATACACTGGCTCAGTAGGAACCATGGAAATTATACCTCTCTCTGACCCGCACATATAGGAAAAGGGATGCCTAAGTTGACACTACCTGCTTCAAACATGTACAGGGAGTGTAGTATGTGCATCCAACAAAGGCAGCCCTACAGCACCACCTGAGGCATGATTGCTATGTGTCAAGCAATTTAAGGTAGTGATAAACAGCATTTACCACCATGTAGTATATGCAAACAGAATACACACACCAACTAGTACAACTGTGGTCAGTGTCGACTAATATTGGGCAATGTCCAGCAAAGTTGGTGAATATACAGCAATGTCGGACAAGCCTGGTCTAAGTAGGGCATAGCAGAATAAAAGCCAACATGCTCATATTTGCTTAACTGTCCCTTAAGCAGTCTGGTCTGCTCAGTATGGAAATATAAAGCAGTGATGGGCCTTGAACCCAGGATACTGTGCAACATAGTTAAAGTACTGAACCACTAAACCATGACAGCATTGCACTGTTCAGCCAGTATGAAGGAATGTTGATAAGTCTATGCAAAGTATCTCATGGAAATCCTGCAGGCACAGCATAATCCCTGTTGAATTATGACACAAAGGTGAGTCCTGCAGTAAGAACAGAACTTGACTTCCAACACACACAGTATAAATGTTAATATCGGTCATGTTCACACACATCCACAAATGTAGTGAACTTCAGATTGCAACATACTGAAAGGTCACACTGGGCATGCTCACACACTTGGATAAATGAGACATATGTCAGGCAACAAAACATGGAAAGTCTGAACTGGGCATGCTCACACACTTTGGCCATGTCTGACTACAGCAGTGGGCCACACATCTGGCAGTTGCATGTGTTAACCCAGGAACCTTTCACTATCCAGCAGTCCGCCCTGTGCACACAGTTACATGACAACAGACACTTATATAATATAGTAGAACCCTGTCATGATCAAACATGTTCCACAGATACCTAAGTTGTTCATAGAAACTGGGAAAGCAAAGATGATAAAGACCTGCAAACAGTATCAGCAGTAAATATTGTGCATCCCGAGCAGAAGCATAGGTTCAGAGGTCGATAGTAGGCTACCTGCCCTAGGGTATGTACAAGCCTAGCCAGAGTGTGTTTGGCTTTTGCAGCCCTGTCAGAGTACTACACTGTGCCAGTGAATAGTAGGTCACACAAGATAGCCCATGTATGTTTAGGCTACTTTGCCTGTCTAGCAGGGACACAGAAGAGATCCCAGGGGTGAATTTGCGATTTCCCATCCATGTGTCCAGATCTGGCTTGAAGAGGGTCAGCGAGGGGCTATGTCTAATATGAATTGGGATTCTATTCCAGAGTGAGGGGAGCCTCTGGGAAATGAATCTGTCCCTCCAGCATGTCCTTTTTATTCCTGTGCTGAGGTTTAAATCCCTGGAGCATATATCTCTAAGGGATTTTGAGGTGGAGCATGTCCATTAATTCGGGCTTTGACATGGCTTTGTATGTCAGGCATAGATTGCCTCTGAGTAGGTGGTAAGCAACTGAGTAGAGCTGGAGTTTCCTTAGTTGAGCTGCATATGACATCTGTTTGTAGCCCGTGACCCTCTTGGAGAGGTACTTTTGGGTCTCTCCAGGTGTTGCAGGTGTCGGGTAAGGTACATCCCAAAAGGGCCATTGTTTTCAAGTATGGTGCTGATGACTGATGAGTAGAGGGGCACAATGACCTCACCTGATGTAGATGCGAACCCGTTCGTGATAAGGTGGCATATATAGAAGGTGTTTGTAACCACTTTGGCAATGTGATTATCAAAGGAGAGATTACTATCTACATTGGTCCACAAATCTCAAGTTACTACTTCTGTACTTAATGGATTACCACTTATGTGGTAATTTGTGTGTACCTTGTTTTTCACAAAGGGGGTGACTATGCACTTTTTAGCATGTAGCTCGAGCTTGTGGCTCTGGCAGCAAACACCCATCTCTGTGAGACCCTTCTGGAGGATGCTTGTGTTAGCTGGAGAGTCGATTATGGCCCCCAGTTTGCAGTAATCTGCAAACCTTGTCAGCCATAATGCCCCTGTGTTAGCCTGAACCTCAGAGAAGTATACACCGAACCAGAGAGGTCCCAGAACTGAGCCCTGTGGGATGCCACTTGTAACTGGTCTGTATTTGGACATGGCACCTGCGATTCTGACAATGTGGGTTCTATCCCTGAGCCAGTTTGAAACCCATCTTGTGATATAGGGGTTGATATTTAAGCTATTAAGCTTATGTATGATATCCGAGTGGGGTATTGTGTTGAACGTTTTTGCGAGGTCCTTGTAGACTGTGTGGACTACCTTGCCCTCATCCATAGCTTTGGTAACTGTTTCAAAGAAATCAACTAGGTTTAAGAGGCAAGATCTGCCCTTAACAAAGCCAAATTGGGTAGGGTCCAGTGTCTGGAGGCTCCCAATGTCTTTGTTTATGAGTTCCATGATATTATGCTCCATAGCTGTACAGACCAGACTAGTCAGGCTTATGGGGTGATAGTTCCCAGGGTCTGTTGTGGCACCACCTTTGTGGAGTGGAACCATTGTAGCTGTATGTCATTATTCGGGTACATATCCTGTAGTAAGGCTAAGTTTGAACAGTGACTTAATGTGAGTGTTCAGTTCTTGGAGCTTGTGTAAGACACAGCCTGGGATACCGTCCGGTCCCATAGCTGCTGTGTTTTCTGCTTTGGCGAGGGCAGCTTTCACCTGTGCATCTGTGATGTCAGGGAGGTTACATTCAGTTGGGAGAGGCATTTGTTCCTTTGTGGGTGAAGGGGGGGAGAGGTTTGTACTGAATCTGTCTGCCAGGATGTTGGCTGTCTGTAGTTTTGGTATATTTTGTACCGTTATGCAACAATTCAGAGCATATCTGGGAGTTTCCACCCATATTATGGACATAACTAAAGAAGGACTTGTGATTATCTTTATTGCCTAGGGCAATTTTCCTTTGGAAACTGGCCTTTGATGATTTTATGAGGTATTGAAGTTTCTTGCTAATACTGATCAGAGATGGCTTCCATTTTTGGGATTTTGCTCTGTCATGTAGTAGCTTCCTCCTTCTGTTGTATAGCTTATTTATGGCCGGGGTCCACCAAACAGGTCTCCTGTTTTTGGAGGAGTGAGGCTTCGTTTTATTTGGGATAGCACGATCCATGCATTCCTGCAGGTGCTCATAGAATGCATTTGTAAAGGATTCTGCGGATTGGCCTGTTATCCTCTGGCCTGTGGGCTTTGAAGGACTCCACCTCAGTCTTGAGAAGTGCAAAGTTGGCGTTTGAGAAATTCTATACAGTGATTTCCTTGGCTGGTGGTGGGGACGGGATGTGGATGTCCATGGAAATTTGTTAATGGTCTGATCTTACCATTGAGGGGTTTACCTCTGGTGTGGAACATAGAGTCCCCATGTTGGTGATGACCAGGTCCAATATGTTGTTCCCTCTTGTGGGAGTGGTGACCAGTTGTTCCATTGCATTACAGTTTATAACTTCAAGGAACCATTGGGCGAGTGTGTTTGGGCATGAGTAGTTGTTGCAGTCAATGTTTGGGTAGTTGAAGTCACCCAATAACATAGTTGTAGGAGAGACCTTGATATTCTCCAGTGTTTTCAGGAATGCCAAGTTGGGTTCCTGTAATAGGGAGGGTGTTCTGTAGCAGGCTACAAACTGAAATGCAGTTTGGCCTGCTGTTAGTTGCACATGGATGGTTTCTGATGCTTCGTGCAGTGCCACTAACCTGGAAGTGTAGGTATCTTTGATGAATATAGATACTACCCCTCCTTTTGTGCTTTGGTCCGAGTTTTGTGTGTGAAACGCATGGTATGAGTTATAACCTGGTAGTGCTGGGGTGCTCTCAGGAGCCTTGAACCAGGTTTCTGTTACTGCACAGACATCGATATTCTCCATACTGAGGAGAGCCTCAAGTGCATGCATCTTGAGGTGTAGACGTCTGGCATTGAGTAGCATTACCTCTAGATTTTGTATCCTTGGGTTGTCAATGGAGGTGTGTATGTCCTTTAAGCCTCGCCTAAAAAATGCACTATGGGGGTGGCAAGAGGCATGGCCAGTATACGAAAGCCTAAGGGTGACAGGTGCAAGCCGTCCCTAGCGAAGCAACGTGGCTTGTCAGAAATGTCATCCCAGGCTGACAGACACTGGATCCCCATTGAATGACACCAATACTTTAGACAATTGTTTAAACTGATCATTTTGTCTGTATACTCTGGCATCCTTCTTGGTGAGGGCAAGATGCTACCCAAGGTCAGGGTCATACCAGCCTGGGCTACATGATCAGAGAGCTGCTGTATGTCTCATGTCTTGTAGTCCAGGGAGGTACATCTCATGTCATTCACACCTACATGGACAATGACAGTGTCATACTTGTAACTGCTTTGGAGTGACTTGAGTGCTTGCGTTATGTGGTGGATCCTGCCACCTGACAGGCAGCTTACAGTGACCTTCTCCTTGTTCAGTCAGTTGAGCGGGACATCAGTGTGCCGGACAATAGAGTCCCCAGTAACAACTGTATTTGGTGTGTTGTTTGGCCTTAAGGGCTGTGACTGTGAGGCACACTGATTTTGTGAGATATGTGATTCAAGGGTATTGTTGAGGGGTGGCTGTTGCTTGGGTATCTGTGGCCAGTACAGTTGCTGCAGGTGTTGGGTAAGGTACAGCCCAAAGGTGGCATTGTAACCAAGCACGGTTGTTATTAGTATAGGGGCACAATGACATCACTCGATCTAGATATGAAACCATATGGGATAAGGTTGCTTATATAGAAGGTATGTCCAACCACTGTGGCAACGTGAATGTCAAAGGTGTCAGTACGAACAAGTCATGTCCCCAATCACCTAACAACACCTACCATATGTAATGGAATACTACCTATGTGTTAATGTGTGGGCATGTTGTTATTCCCAAAGGGGATGACTATGCAACTAATGGCATTTAGCTGTAGGCCATGGCTCAGGCACCAGTCATCCATCTCTGAGAGACCCTGTTGGAGTATTCATGTGGCAGCTGGAGAGGTGATCATGGCACCCAGTTTGCAGTCAATTGTGAACAAGGTCAGCCATATTCCCCCTGTGGTAGCCTGTACGTCATACAAATATATACTGAACAAGAGAGGTCCCAGGACTGAGCTGTGTGGGATGCCACATGTAACTGGTGTATAGTCAGACATGGCACCTGCAATTCTGACCATGTGGGTGCTATCCCTGATCCAGGTAGCAATCCATCATGTGAGATATGTGTCCATATCGATGCTGGTGAGCCAATGCATAATGGCCCAGTGGGTTATTGTGTGGATTGGTTTAGCAAGCTTCAGGTAGCCTGCATGTACAACTGTCCCTATGTTGATGGACCTGTTAACTGTCAAAAGAATACAAACATGTTCAAGAGACAAGATCTGCCCACGACAATGCTGAAATGTGTAGGACACAGTGTCTGTAGTTTCCTGATGTCTATGTGTAAGAGTCCCATGACAATACACTCTATAGCTTTGCATAACAGGATAGTTAGGCTTATAGGGCAATATTGTCTGTGTTCCATTCTGGCACCAACTATGTGGAGTGGGAACACTGTCGCTGTATGCCATTCCGTGGGTACATATCCTCTAGTAACTCCAATATTGCACAGTGATGTAATGTGAGGGTTATGTCTGTCATGAAGCTGGTGTAAGATGCAGGCCGGGACACCAACTGGTCACATTGATGCTGTAATGTATGCTTTGGGGAGGGCATCACTCATCTGTTACTGTGTGGTGTCAGGGAGGTTGCACTCTGTTGGGATGGGTAGTTGCTCCCTAGGGGGGATGGGGGGAGACATCTGCACTGAACCTGTTTGCCAGGATGTTGGCTGCTATGCCAGTGGGTTCAGGGTAAGTGTAGTCAGTATGCAGTAACTCACAGCATATCAGTGAGTGTCCACCCAGGTTCCTGACATAACAGACGAAGGCCTTGTGATAGTCCTACTTGTCTGGTGCAATTGTCCATGAGAAGAAGACCTTAAATAAGTACATGAGTGATCATAGCTGTCTGCTAGTACAGATCACAGATGCTTTCCCTGTCTGCGATTGTGCTCTATCATGTAGTAGCTTCCTTCTGACATTGTACAGCTCATTAATGGCTGGTGTCTATCAGACAAGTCCCCTGCCATTGGAGGAGTGAGTCTTGTTGTTATTTGGGGTAGCACAATCCATGCAGTCCACTAGGAGTCCATAGAATGTGCATGTAAAGGATTCAGCAGTCGGAGCTGTATTTCACACTGTCTTATAGTCTCTGAAGGATACCATCTTGCTTTGGTGAAGTGAGACGTTGGCTCACCAGAAGTTCACCAAGATTACCCAGGATGGGTGTGTGGAGTGTTTATGTATGTCCACTGAGATAGCTGTATGTTCTGACCTTACCAATGAGGGGTATATTGCTGGTGTGTAACATAGTGTCCTCATGTCAGTGATGATCATGTCCATTATGTATTCCTCCTTGTGGCTGTGGTGACTGGTTGTGCCATAGCATATGAATGTACAAATTGTAGCAACTGTAGGGTGAGGTTGTTGCTGCTTGAGTAGTATCCCCAGTCAATATTCATGTATCTGATGTCACCCAATATAATGGTGTTCGTGGAGACCATCATATCCCCCACTGTTCCCAGGAAAGCCGAGTGTGGTTCCTGAGTATGGGAGGGTGGTCTGTAGTAGGCAACAAACTGAAAGGCAGTTTCAAACAATGGTAGTTGTATATGTATGGTCTGTGATGCTTAGTGCAGTGCCACTAACCCAGAGGTGTGTGTATCTGTGATGTATATGGATACACCCCCTAGTTGTGTTGTCCGTTCCAAGTCCTGTGGTCAGAAAGCATGGTATGAAACATAACCTGGTAGTGCTGGTGTGCATATGTGACCCTGAACTAGGCGTCTGTTAGTGCACATATATTGCTATCCCCCATACTGAGGGGAGTCCTGAGTGGCCGCAATATGAGGGTAACACATCTGGTGGTGAGCAATATTATCCTTAGTGTTATTTAACCTGTAATGTCTATGTAGGTGGGTTTGTCTTTTGAGCCCTGCTCAACAAATGCACTATGGTGGTAGCAAGAGCCTTAGCCAGCATTCAAAGGTCCAAAGGTGACAGGTGCAAGCTGTCCATAGTGAAGCTATGTGGCATGTTGAGCATGTCACCACAGGCTGACAGACACTTTATCCCCTATGAATGACATCAATCTGTTAGCCAAGTGTTAAACGTGATATGTTTGTCTGTATACTGTGACATCATACTTGGTGGGTGTAAGATGCTAGACAAGGTCAGGGTCATACTGGCTTGGGCTGCATCATGACACTGTTCCTCCATGTACCATGTCATGTGGTCCAGGGAGTAACATCTGAGGTTTTACGCACCAGCATGGACAATGATGGTGCCAGTCCTGTACTTGCTTTGTAGTGACCTGACTGCATGTGTTATGTGGCAGATCCTGACACATGACAGACAGCACAAAGGGACTATTCCCTTGTATGGGCTGGTGAGTGGTATGTCAGTGTGTCTGACAATAAGTGTCACCTATCACAACTGTATTATGTGTGTTGTGTAGCCCGAAGGCAAGTGACTGTGTGGCACCCTGAGATTGTGAACTATGTGAGATGTGGGAATTGTAGTGGGGTAGCAGTTGTGTGTGTGCCTGATGTGGAGGTCTCTGCTGCTTAGTCAGAGTTCATTTACAGCATCCGACTACGTGAATGTGTGATAATGTGGTTTGAGTGCTGTCGTCAGAGGATATGTGAGACTGATATGTGGTGTGTGTGGTTATTTTCACCACCTGATAGACTATGCCAGTCATGGGTTGAGAGAGTTCAGCACTCTGTATGTCTCTATAGGTGCATCTCACACATATATCTGGGTTTGTTGTGAGGAGGAGAGTCTTGTCTGTGTACATGAGGCAGACGTGACATTGTGTCTACATCACAATATTCACCAGCTGGACTGGAGAGTGCACACAAAGCCGACCCCTGGACATGGCGGGGTATCATCATGACATACTCTGTAGCCAGATGACAAAGGATCAGTAGGGTGTTAAGTGTGTAAAGGAGTATATCAGGGATTAGTGCTCAGGTTTGTTGGTGTTCTGTAAAGAGTAGCTGAGAAGGAGTCCAGACTGAATCATGACACCTGCGACAGCTATGTCATATATAGCAATGTACACACATATATGTCATGAGTCAGGGCCAACTGTACCTGACTGACAATGCCGACATCCTGACAGACAGGCCCATATATACATACCCACCTCCCAACGACGATAGTCCATATCGTCATACCAGGAGATATCACATGTAGAATGGATGAACAGCTACCCCCAATGCTAAAAGCATGGCATCAAGTGGACTACATTGATTACCAATATGTGTCATGCATAAACTACAGAACAAACAGATCCTGCACCTGAACAGTCAGCTGAACCTCCCCCCCCTACACAGGATGTGAAACCATTGAATGTGTTACAGCAACATATGGCACTCCACACCAGTGTTGGTGCACAACACACCATGGGATGTACAGTCCAGTATGCCTATGAAGTATGAACTGCAAGCCATGGAGTCCATGATGGTTGAAGTCATAAACCAAGCTATTGGAAGCTGACATACACACAACCCTACTAACCGTGGTATGTTCATGTGCGGATCATGGTTCCCAAATATGGTAGACTGTTTGCAAGGCAGCCACACAGGACATACATCACTGAACACAGCTACGCATGTCTCACATACACTTTGAATAGCCCTTTATCAACATCCCAGGCACATGTAGTAGCCACAAAACCAACAAGCTGTGCATAAATATGTGTTGACATATGAAGGAATGTCGATGTGTCCACAGATAGATCACACAAGGTAAGGATTATGAGTTTCTGTTCCAGCTGTTGATACCTGACGATCCACATGGACCATTCCTGGAATGGCATAAAACAAAGTGTACACACATTACCATGTCCAGTCTGATGATGTCCGCACCCTAGAAATACAGACAGAGAAGGGAAACCACCCCGTAAAGCAAATAGTGTGCTGTGCTAATGCATCTTTCTGTAGTATCTTGACCTAGTTAGGTAGGGGTTTGAATCCTGCCAATGCTGACTGTGTGTGGGGGGTGTGTGCAATTCTTTATGAAAGAAGTGGCCTTTTTGAAGACTGGGAAGACACACTACAGATGTACATTCCTCTTTGGAAAGACTGATGATGTCAGCACCCTAGAAATACAGACGGAGAAGGGAAACCACCCAGCAAAGCAAATAGCACGCCATGCTAATGCGTTTCTCTGTAGTATCATGACCTAGTTAGATAGGGGTTTGAATCCTGTAAATGCTGACTGTGTGTGTGGGAGGTGTATGTGTGTGTAATTCTCTATGAAAGGAGTGGCCTTTTTGAAGACTGGGAAAACACACTACATAAGTACATTCCTCTTTGGAAAGCCTGATGATGTCAGCACCCTAGAAATACATACGGAGAAGGAAAACCACCCAGTAAAGCAAATAGCGTGCTGTTCTAATGCAGCTCTCTCTCTAGTATCATAATCTAGCTAGGTAGGGGTTTGAATAATGCAAGTGCTAACTGTGTGTGTGTCACTCTTGGTCAATGCAGTGTGGGTCTTGCTTTTACTATGTTATGGCATATTATGATTACAACAGTAAGTGCATTCCACACATCAGGTATATGTGTTGCAAATATATATGTGTACATGTTCCCTTAATCAGTACATAGGTGTGAAGCCTGCATACTACATGACTACATTTGTTGCCATTGACAGGTTGTGCCACAGCTTCTCAGATCGTAGGTCACATATGATGTTGTGATCCTTGGCCAAGGTCATCTGTGCCACACACACCCATGACAGTTACTTTACAGTAGTGTGAGTGAGGGTATATGCCTAGGGTATATGTCAGGCATGTTCATACCCAACCACGACTGCCAATAATGGACAGTCTTTATAGGTGTACAACCGCCTTGTGTATATGCATCCAGGCCTCCAATGTGTCATGTGACACACCTTGGGACTCCACAATACCTATGGATATGTGGATACCAAGGGACACATGACATAACATGAGGCTGTATGTACACATTGATACCCAACATACATGTTGAGGGCTACCACCAATGTGGTACTGACCGGATAGGAAGTATAGTACATGTGGATGACTATGCCATAGTCGGCTTACTGTTATACAGCATGTATCACATGACAGGCATCTGTCTGTCTGATACCCTTGTGTAGGATATGTGTCCCATCCAGGGAATGGATTGTAGGCCACTGCATGCATTACCAGATGTGGATGGACACATCCCTAATGTGTTTGCATGTACCAAAGGGGGCTATATGCCAAACAGGTGTGGACACAGGAATGGGTGGCGGTAATTACCACCGGTTAATGTTATAGTGTAGCACTGGAAGGATACAACTGTTACTGAGTTCCCTATGACTGTATCATTTGTCGGGAAAACATCCAATGATTTCTTATAGTCATGCTGTTGAGGTTATGTATACTACCAGATCGCAAATCATTGACAGATACTAACAGTATCACCCACAGCATGGTGTCTACCCATGTCATACACACATGTCTACCCATGTTAGTACATGACTGTAGTAGAATGCATACTGGCCATTGAAAGATACTGTGACATGTTCACTATGTGTACGACATGTTCACTATGTGTACAACAGGGTATGCCATATGTCCCATGTGTCTACTATGCATGTACATACAGACATTGTGCACCCACCATGTTCACAGATGTACACTTGCTAATCTGTACTGCACACTTCACACACATACTGTCCACTCACTAACACATGCTGGCAACACATTACACATCAGCCAAGTGGCACATGGGTGGACAATACATAGTCAGACCTAACAGTGATGTAAACAATGCTACATTGACAATCAGAGCTTTGATGAATAATGTCTGCTGAGATATACCTACAAGGATGTCATTACACTTTCCTGTTGACAACTTGCTAATATTGCTACACTGCTATAGTGTCACCCTGTGCATCAGTACCATGTTAGCCTGTTCCTCCATCAATGTTACAGATGACAGGAGGCGACACAGGTATCATCATATGCACAGGGCGTTTTATTGTTTGCCAGAGGCTGACATTGACCCATCCAATCAACATGTCTGTGTGTGTGTGTGTGTGCGCGCGCGTGCGTGTGTGTGAGGGACAACAGTACTGCATGGGCCAATGTTGATGTAATGTGTGTGTGTATGTGTGAGCCCTAGTTGTTTGGTTAATGTGTGTGTGTCTGCATGCACACAGCTCCACCATGTGGCTGCCATATACAGTAGTTTGTGGGACAGCCACAGACTGTACCTGCTAGGCCATACAGATTACTGTCTCCGGCCATGGACACAGTACCTGTGCCTGGCAGGGGTGCTACGGACAGTATCGGGTACCAACCCTGACTGGGTACTGTCCACAGAGGCAGAGGTGGGATGACTGGACCCATGTACCTGCTGGGAATGGCCAGAGGCACGTGCACATGGCCTACTGGGGCAGTCAATGGACAGGCCAGCCCCAGCTGGGGCTGGTACTGCCACTACGGGAGCAGCTGTGACCCGGGGGCCATCGTCGACCACTGCCAGCTGTTGCTGGCATGCATCCGCGTCGACGTAGCAACCATCCCGCACAGTCCTGGCTCATGGATGACATATTGTGGAGGGCGTCTATTGTCTCCACCCAACATCTACCAATGACCTCGGTGTAAGTCCGAATGGCACTGGCAAGGTCACGGATGCTGTCATTGATAGCGGTGTAATGTGCCCTCTGCGCCCTAAGTCCCTGCCTGGTGTACCGTTCCATACACGCCTGAGCCTGCATTACAGCCCGGAACATACTGAATGTCATGAGACCAGTGAGGGCACGCCTGCCAGGGGCAATACAACCAGCGGTGCTCCCCCAATAAACCCTGGACCTCCGCCTATGTGGTACCGTTCCAAGAATATGGCTATGGCTGCTGTGAGGGGATGCAAGTGCCATGGGTACCACACTCTTTCTGGTCAGTGCCAACTGTATGCTGTCCCTCGCCTATGGCCATTGATGGTGAGGGATGTATTGACAGTATGAGTGTGCGCATAGATGCAGTTGAATGCTGTGTACTGTCGATTGGTGGACCAATGACAGACCCTGTCAAACCTCCCTGTGTCAATGTACATGTCTCATCATCAGCACTATTCGTGGCAGTGGCTTCAGGTTCCCTGCTGCATTCGGCCAGCCCTAACTCAGCATCTGTGAGAAGAAGACAGGAAACACACTTTACGGTCTACACATGAACACATGCACACATGCACACATGCACACATGAACACATGCACACATGCACAATAATACACTCCTCACTACAGCACATACACACACACCAGCAATCCAACACCTACTCTATAGTGGGTGAAGGTGGGTGTCAGTATCACAAGGTAAACAGTCACCACACGCATGTCAGCATGCAGAATATGTGTTGCACAAGACCATACAGTGCTAGTGTAGATGCCCCAGTGTAATGGCAGTATACATGGCTTTGTTGCAACTGTGTCGTTGGTCAGTGATTGGCTACACCCTGGAACACAATTTGTACATGGACACAACCCAATGTGTGTCAAGTGACCTATACATCCACTAGCATTCCAGGACATATATGTGACACTTTGTTTGGACGGCAATTGCTGTGCATATTGTGTATGCTGGCATATGTAAGCACACACACAACATGCTATGCATATTGTGTATAGGTGCATATGTTTGCACACGCACAACATTGAGGTGCAAAGCAATGACTGCTATGAGTATAGCATGTTTTCATGTACTGCATATGATTAATGTGTTCTGTTGTGTACAGCTGTAGCAACTATGCATATGTAAGGTGCAGTACAGTGCTGCCACACTTGTGTTTGCTGCACTGTGCAGTGTATGTGCTTGAGGCAGCTACTGACTTTAATGTGATGATTAATGTCTCACAGCAAACATGGACAGCATGCATTATGCGTAGGTATGTTACATGTACATGGCCTACACCTCACCTATGACATGCACATTTCATTACCATTATTGAAGTGTTAACACACTCACCAGCATGTACCATCTGCCCTGCTGTCACACTAGAGGGACCTACAAAAATATGACACAGTATATCAGTGACCCCAACTGTGGCATTGCTGCCATGAGTGAGTGCGCTAATATACAGTGGAACAACAGTCAACAGTCACAGGTGTGGAGATACTATTCCAAATATCAGTATTGCACACAAGAGGCAGCACAACTGCAAAACACACAGTACACATCTCACATAAGCATATTCTAACAATACAGGTAACAGTAGTCTACAGCTAGGGCATATTACCTGCACGCTCCATGTCGTCCTGCTGGGTAGCTCCGGCCTCCATGATGACACATGCATGATGTTGCTGCTGCTGTAGGCCCGAAGCCACCATGCTTAGGAGCAGCTCCTCCACTCTGGTGTGGGGGGGTGTATGGGTGCACCACCACCTGTGGCAAGCTGTTGCCTATGGATATCAGATGCATGCTGCCGGACATGTCTGTCATATGTCCGTTTATGCATGCCTATGTCATTTACCTGGCAAACAAGATCTTGCCACTGTGCAGTGCACTCATGCTGGTGCTGGCTGGCCCTGGAAAAAAGCAGTGCGTAGTTTTGATACAGGCTGGCCTGTATGACCTCCTCCTCTGCAGCTGTATACACAGGATTGCGGCGATGAGCCATAAGCCTGGAAGACAATTAAACAATATGTGTGAGCAAGTCATGTGGCACACTTAACATTATGAAGTACAGATATCACTTAACTGCCAGATATAGCATCTGTCTGTCTATCAGAGGATACACACCTTCAATACCACTTATCAGTGCTCAGCCCACAACTGCCTGACAGTGGCTGCTGCACTCCATACAACAAACCAGTATACAGCAGTACTTCACACTGTATTGGATACAATGCACAACCTCACACTGGGGGTATATATCAAGCTAATGCATGACGAATATTGTCATCCAATGCAATGAATGTAATGTACAGTTACAGTATTAACAGTAAACCTCCCTAGTCTTTGATGCCATACCCGTACCTAACATATGTGCACGGTTGTTAATATAGCTGGCATACTGCTGTAGCAGAGTATACATGTTGCTAGGTACACACACATACCCTGTAACACACATGTGATTGCGGCAATGGTACAGGCATCATTACACACACATTAGTCAAACATACAACACACAAATGTATGCCAACACAGATGAGCATTACCTGTGTACCTTATAATACTGTGTGCCCCTACTTACTGATACCTATGCCTGAGGAATGTAATCTGTGCAGACTACAGGAAACACACAAGACAGTGATACCAGGGAATGTGAACATACACCATACTGTGGTGTTTAGGCCTACAGCTTCAGGTAGTACAACAGTTCATATGTGACCTGGATTCACCAGCAGTACCACTTACTGAGCATACATGTACTGCTACAGCCTACAATGGGACACCACAGTCGTACACAAGGTACTACGTCACAACATATGCCATCCTACTATGTCTGCATCCCAATAACTGACACATCTTTCTCTGCCCTCACACCTAGGACACAAACTACCATGACAGACACAACCTCATGCTAAGCTATCACACCTTTACAGACCTTGCACATAGTCAGTATCACACTCATTCCACCTCACATAGGTGGTATTGCACTGAGTACATGTTTGTGCGCATTGTGTCATAGGTAGGTACTACACTATTGGGCCAGGGTCTACAGCAGCCTAGCCATATTCTACCCTGCCATTTGACACACATGTAATGTGATTACACTTGTTCCTGTCAAACGGATACACAGAGGTGACTCACAGGGCATATTACCTATCTCCATAACATTCATCAGGGGTATGTATGACATCTACTAATGATGAGCCATGTTTATTAATGCTGGGTAGTTTAGTCCAGAGTATGGCATATTTGTGTATAGGAACCTGTACCTCCAGCGTGTGCTGTTCAGTGTGTTGACATGGATTAGGGCTTTAAGTCATGTAGCCCGGAGGGATTGTGAGGTGTTGTCATGGTGGTTGGCCGACTGCTATGGGTGTGACATAACTCTGTATGTCTGGCAGTGGTAACCTCTGTGTATGATGTATGCAATGCACTCTAGCTGTGGTTTTGTGAGTCAGTCTGCATAGGGCATGTGTTTGGGGCAGTGTCACTTTTTGTTAGGTATGTCTGTGGCCTTTCCACTTGCTGTGGTTGTCATGTGAGGTACATACCACATGGGGCATTGTGAGGAGTAGGGGGTACAATGACCTATATTTCCCTTGATGGCACACCTTTTGTGATGACACTTACCACGTAGAGGGATTACAAGACTAGTGTGGAACTGTGATTATCAGAGGGGAGGCTACTGTACACCATGTCCCATGTTCCCTTCTGACACCTTCAGTGTTGGGCAGGCAACCACCTATCTGGTAGTTAGTATGTAAAGTGTTTTGGAATGGGGTATGGTACTGCAGTATCAACACTGGTGTTCAGTCAATGCGTTGGTCACCAGGCACCTGTTGCAGTACGTCTGACCCCGTGTCTCCCTCTCTCTCTCTCTCTCTCTCTCTATATATATATATATATATATATATATATATATATATATATATATATATATATATATATATATACATACCTATATGTATATATATATATATATATATATATATATATATATATATATATGTATATATATATATATATATATATATATATATACATATATATATATACATATGTATATATACACATATACATATATATATATATATATATATATATATATATATATATACACATACATATCTCTCTCTCTCTCTATATATATATATATATATGTATATACATATATATATATATATATATATATATATATATATATATATATAGGGTTGGGAGGATGGCCTAATGGTTAAGGTGTTTGCCTTGCAAACACAAGGTACAGGGTTTGAATCTCACAGGGGATAACTGGCTAGGCTTAAAATGGCTCGCAAGGGCAGTTAGCCTAGTACTAATCTATGAACCTATGAACCTATATATGTATATGTGTATGTGTATATATATATATATACATATATATATATATATATATATATATCCAGATATATCTGTATATAGGTATATATCTCTACATATATTTATATATGTATATATCTATATATCTACATATATCTATATATCTACATATCTATATCTATATATATATATATATATCTACATATCTATATATGTGTGTATATATATATATATATATATATATATATATATATATATATCACTCTATATATATATATATATATATATATATATATATATATATATATATATATATATATATATATATATATATATATGTACAGGTATATATACACATACTTGTAAACATCCATTGCTGTACATATACATGAACATAAAGGCACATATACTGGCCACCTTTCATGCTGGGAATATGAATCATTAAACAGTTGTGAGACATACAATTTTGTAAAAATATTGCACATTGTTGTGTAGAATGCATTTTGCTGTCCTCAGGCCATATAGTTGTAGCAGGCCTCAGTGTCCCAGTCCCACAGCATTTAACCACCACATGACATATACCTGCACTGCTTGCTGTTTTCAATGCCACACACTACAACCTACATAGATATGTGCACATAGCAACCTTCAACTACATATATATGTCTAGCCTTCACTAACAGTTGCAGTATGTACCTTACCCTTTGCACATCTGCATTTACATATAGATATGGACTGCGCACACATAGGGAGGGTTCACAGTATGTACAGTACCCTTCATACACATCATTCGCATCCCACCAAATACATATCTGTTACATACCTTACCTTTGTATTTCTTACCTCTGTCTGTTGTATCTGTTGTCATTTATTTTTCTTTTTAAATATTTTTTTTTTTTGTGTCTACAAACACCTCTGTTTGTTTGTTTGTTTTTTTGTCTGTCTCTCTCTCTCGCTTGCTTGCTTGCTTGCTCTCTCTCCATATGCTGCAATGATATAATTGCATGTGTGGACAGCAATTACAGGCTGCTTTTGTAGGTATCTGCACATGTGCATGTGATGGCCTCTGCACCAATTGGTGCCCACCATTTAGTAATTGCATGCAGCCTGCTGTGTGCTAATTGCAGTTCTCACTGTGATTTCAGGACACTGCTATAAAACGATAGGTTAGGTAGGCGTATGCCTTTCAGTTTTGCAAGGTGGGGACCATGCTTGTTTGCTGTGGACACTGTTGTGTCAGTCAGAAGGTTGGTATATGTCTCATATCTGAAGCTGGGTTGTAGACAGTGAAATGCATGTTGTACTGAAACCTGACTGTTGCTTCTTCCAGTACACTCGTCTCAGTGTGTCAGTTTACTCACACCTCCTAATGCTAACACTGGATACATGGGAGTATGTACTTTGTTTTGGAATTAGGAAATTAACTAGCATACAACAGTGGTTATTCCAATGTATTGCTCTGGCTTTCCTATATTCCCTTCACATTCACTCCTTGTAATGCATGTTATATTTCTGTCTGTCTTGAAATGTATTGCTCTGGCTTTCATAGTTTCCATTTAAATTCACTCCTTGTAATGCATGTTACATTTCTTTCTTGAAATGTATTTCTCTGGCTTTCGTATTTCCCCTTTACATTCACTCCTTTTAATGCATGTTATATTTCTGTCTGTCTTGAAATGTATTGCTCTGGCTTTCGTAGTTTCCCTTTACATTCACTCCTTGTAATGCATGTTACATTTCTTTCTTGAAATGTATTGCTCTGGCTTTCGTATTTCCCCTTTACATTTACTCCTTTTAATGCATGTTATATTTCTGTCTTGAAATGTATTGCTCTGGCTTTCATATTTCCCCTTTACATTCACTCCTTTTAACGCATGTTATATTTCTTGCAGCACCAAGTTATTGTATATCTGCTATGGCTTAGTGGTATGTCATGCAGACTGGCGAGTCCAAGGTGTGGGGTTTGAGACTGACAAGGATATTTTATTTTGCTGCTGAGCAGTAAAAGGGCCTTGTCATACAGAGTGACTAAGGCACTTTTAAGCAGTTGTAAGCAGGTTTGCGCGAGTTTGCTCGACGCTTAGCTATGCTTATCTACGCTTAGCTAAGCGCACACAAGCGCAAACATGCTTACAACTGCTTAAAAGTGCTTACTCCCGCTAACACCCACGCTATTTTCTTTTAAAGAAAAGAAAATGGGGAAATAGGAAAGTGGTGAAAAAGCGGGCACAAAGAGGGTAGGATAGTAGGAAAACAAGCTCGGGATGTGCAGGAAGGATGTAGGGAAGGCCCATAGCTGCCCAATTCTTTACCAGCAACAGCTGTGCATATGTTAGAAATTTAGAGTGAGATTTGAAACCTTCCACCCCTGAGAGAGGAGTGAGGACAACAAAGTATGTTGTAGAGCCAATTGTAATTATCAGTTTACATGTCCAGCAGACATGTGTGTGAAATGGGCAACTATGTATGGGGCGTAATTTTTTTGTGGGAACAGAGTGCCCCTTTTTTTTTTCAGGTGAGAGTGGAATGTGAGGTACAGGAAGTAGGTATATTTGGGGAGGTAGGTTGGGGAGGTTAACAGACAAGACAAACAAGATGCATACAGGGGCAGAGTATGACACATGGGGGGTAAACACAATTGACGGGGACGGATGTTTGGATATCACAAGCCCATGAGCCCACAGATGGCAACAGTGGAACTGAGATTCCCACCCATCGGCAGTTACCATTGCGCCTTCACAGCCCAGGCCGGGGCTGTGCTGGGGGCTGGATAGGATGGGCAGGCACACCAGTGAATTGTGCCACTCTCACCTCAAGCTAGCATAGGGGATCAGTCACGGAACGCCTGATCTCACTACACACCACAGACCGGATCCTTTGGAGGGTGAGTGGAGGCTCTCCTCCGGCCACGCTTGCATGGGGGGGGTGAACCCCATCCCCTGCAGCGCTTCCACCCGAAGGTGGCACAGGGCCACCGGAGGAGGAGGTCCCGGCCTGGGCACTGGTGCCAGGTGCACTCGCCAGCTGAGGTGGGAGAGGTGGGTCTGCTGGCACCTGCCTTCCCAGTTGTCCTATGTTTAGCAGTATTTAATGGCATTTTGGGTTAGTAACAAACACCATTCCAAATTAGTTGTAACAGCATGCATTAGTATTCCCATTCACCAAACACACATGGATTCCAAAAGTTGAACAGCAAGCATAACACATGCATATTTAGGACAACAGTGGACATTCCAACAGCATGCAGGGTTGATTGGTGGCAACAGGGCATCAGGTTTGGATATGTGAACAGGGC
Organism: Protopterus annectens; assembly: GCF_019279795.1. Classification (NCBI taxonomy): domain Eukaryota; kingdom Metazoa; phylum Chordata; order Ceratodontiformes; family Protopteridae; genus Protopterus; species Protopterus annectens. The sequence continues at coordinate 953,487,446 of NC_056728.1, forward strand.
ACATGCATCAACGTACATGCAGATATGTATAAACCAACAGGACAAATGTCCATAGGAATTAATTGGGAATACACATACCCAGTTTGGTGTGGAATAGCATCATTTGTGAACATAAGGTAGGGCGATAAAATATTACATTAACAACTTAAAATACCTATGCAGATATATATCCCCTACATGTATTAGTACAGTTTCCTGTATGTAACCTTACAAATGTTGGTGATGGAGATGTTACTGCTACATTAATATACATTCCATTTGTATTCATCCTGCTACATTTGAACAGTTACATACAGTTCTAGCAGCACACTGACATTTGTGGGATCACAAGCACAAGCTGCTCATGTACTGGATTAACAGGTAAATACTATACATGACACAGTTGAGGACTATAAATATTCTTCTGACATACTGGCATTCCCATCAGCCAGTTTATATGGGCCTAGACAACTGTGGATGTTCAGCATTTCATACAACCATACTATCTCCATAATGCAAGGGTACAGCAACATATCCGAAATGTGGGACGGACACAGTCCAGATATTGTACTTTATTAAAGCATTTCACTCTTTGGTTGTGGCTGTCTCATTCATTTCATTATGTCGTACATGCAGTATACCTTTATTACAGACTTCAAGGTCTTTCTCACACTCTCTTACTTATTTTATATTTACATTTCAGGATGGTACTTAATTCTAGGCTTTATTAACATTTATTACTGGGTTACAACAATCCTTTCCAGCTGACTCACTTATTTCATACGACAGTATATAGAAGGATGTATTCCATACTTGTCTGTCCTTTATTGCTAGATTAGAACACTCATTTTCAGGCTGAAGCAGTTATCTGATATTACAATACAGATGGGAACTCTATTTGAGACATGTTTACTCTTTATTAATGGATTACAATACTCCTTTTCAGGCTGCATCACTTATCTGATCTTAGAATACTAGCAGAAGCTTTATTCTAGGCTCATTTGACCTTTATTACTGGGTTACAACACTGAACTCTTTTACAGGCTGTCTCACTTATATTCTATAATAATACCAGCCGAATAATTACTAACCTGCCTGGTGGCGCAGCCTTACCAGCCTATCAGCATAGGCTTGCCGATTCGCGGAACGAACACCTGCAGCTCTAATATAAATGAAGGGATATTGGAACATACCTATCCATACTATAGGCTAGGATAGCATTTCTTACATACTTAATTACATGTATACTTAGTAGTGGGGCATTGGGCATTTGACGGGCCTCCTGGATCCATCGGTTCAGTTGGTCCTCCTTTCGTCATTTCAGGTCCGCATGGTGGTGACGGACCTGTTCACCAGTCCTCAGAATGCCTGTGGCACTGGTGAGATCATGTGCCAACTGGTTCCACGCCTCTGCCTTATACGCACCCCATTGAACCTGGCCCTGCATGGGTCGGCCTTCATGATGATGGACTAGGAGCCAAACCATATATTTGGACTCCTCAATTTTTCGCTCTAAAGTGATTTCCCTCTCCGACACCTGCCATCCTGACAGCAAATGGGTACCACAATCAGTTATGGTGTGTATTCCCGCATATGGAGCTTATATATGCCGGTTTTCCCGCACTTATTTATGATTGACTGTTTTGGAAATTTCTCACCTAAGAGCAAACCTGCTTTGTCATGGTTATGTTTTCATTCATTCCTATATGTGTGGTAATACTGGATTTCTAGGAACAAGTGTCATGGCTTAGTGGTTCAGTACTTTGACTATGGTGCACTGTATGCCGGGTTTCACCGTTGTAATTGCTTTTTTATTTTACTACTGTCTAGACAGGCTAGGAGGTGTGTCTGTGTAAAAGCGACTTTGCTACACGTTGCCCAACGTTGCCCGACGGTGAGCTGGTTGGCGCACTGCGCAGCTCAGCGCAAACGGCTTGCACTGGGTAAAGCGTTATTTAGTTATGTGCAGTCATATTAAGCTGGGTTCAGCGCTGTTTGGCTACGGGCACTCATTTTAAGCTGGGTAAAGCGCTGCTTGGCTACGGGCACTCATATTAAGCTAGGTACAGCGCTGCTTAGCTATGGGCACTCATATTAAGCTTGTTAAAGCGCTGCTAAGCTATGGGCAATTATGATCCTCTTTATATATACATAATATAGGTTTTGTTCACAAATACATGGGCCATTTCATTACATTTTACTTAAATTAAATTTATATATATCGGGGAATTTTTCATACTTATTTAAAGAAAAATGGAGGGGGATGTTGTGGGGCTCGAACCGTGACTACCTATTCTTTGGGCGACGTCTCTACCACTACGCTATTGCTACTTTGCTTAATTTGCATATGTAGATCTTATATGCATTTCAGTGTCATATCTGCTAACTGTGGTTGAGCGAAGGGCATACCCGCGCAAACAAGAGCAAATGCGGGCAAACATATTGGAAATTATAAAAAAAAATTGAAACGGTTATTTTTACTTTTTAAACACTTTCATTAGGGTTTAGTCTGTGGGGATGTGTGGTGTTATGTTTCTTGACATTTCAGCGGACTCGCTCGTGGGTGTTTACTATCAGGACTCTAACTCTTCTGGGGGCGTATCCCTTTGCAGTACTCAGCAATCGGAAACGCCATCTACTTTCCTACACAGACCGTGTTAGACTAGAACATGAGTCAGCATGCCCCATGAATGTGCATGGTATGCTGACATCATACCGTTCAACTGCAGCTTCGGTGTAAGACTTATTTAGTCTTACACGGAGGATTGCTGAATCCGGGGGAGTACGTTAACTATGCAAGAAATATTAACAAGTTAAAATGACAGATATATATGCAATATAAAATGGAAAAAAATTCAGAAGATAACATAGTGCAAAAGTTTTATACAAAACAGTAGAAAAATTTTTGTTTTTATATTATCATAACAAATAAACCAGAAATATACATGTTTAGAACTTGTAGGATTAAACAGATACGCGAATAAAGAAAGTCATAATACTGAAGTAGAAACAGAGATAGAGAAAGCATAAATGAGTCTTAAGTATAAGGAAGTGAGAAGAAGTATAAGAGAAGCAGAAGTTTATTTATTTTGGAGGGAAAAGACAGTGAATTAAAGCATACAACTGTTCAGTAGAGTGAGAGAGGTTGTACATTATTTGTTATATTTTCTTACGGAAAGGAGAGCATGTTAAGGGAGTACAAGTTAGGTAGGGTGGTGGCAAGAGCAGGAAGGTGAATTAGCAAAGTAGTTTTCTAGTTAATTTTTGAAGAGCAGGGTAGATTTCATAGAACATATATTACTGGGACGTTTGTTCCAAGTATGGGATATTGAGCATTTATAGAGCAATCTGCCTATTGATTTGTTTGGTTTGTCGATGTCGAGTAGGAATTGTTCTGAGCTGCGGTGAGGATGTGTAGGTATAGAGAGGGATGTAAGAGTGGATAGAGAGAGAGACAGTCTATGTGTTTGTTAATTAGTAAATAGGGCATTTGTAGCTGAGATAGTTGGAGTAGTTGAGGGAAGTCAAGCCAATGTAGTTGTTTAAGAGCGAGGTAGTGGTGAGATTTGTAAAGGAGGTTACAAGCAAATCTAGCAATTTGGTTGTAAGTTTGTTCACATTTGGCTATAAGGTTGGTTTGGAGGTGGGTAAATATAGGGGATGAGTAGAGTAGGGAGTGGAGGAGGTAGGCTTGGGCAGGAAAAGTCTTTGAAGTAGTGAATAGATGTTTTTTATTTCTATACAATAGACCAAGTTTTTGATGTTTTTTTAATGCAACTTTGGATGTGAATATCGAATTTTAATTGGTTGTCTATTGTAATATCTAGGACTTTGGTATGGGAGATGACATGAACAATAGTATTGTCCAGGGAAGAGATACAGAAGGAGGCATTAAGCTTGGACATAGATTTAGGAAGGAAAATAAGTAATTTAAATGTTTTTAGGGTTAAGGATACGTTGATTGTTGATCAACCAGTTTTCAATGGTGTTGAAAGAACTCTGAGTGAGGGTGTGGAGGTCAGTGAGGTTATTAGAGCAGGTAACAAGAGCAGAATTGTCCAACTTTCTCAATGAAGATGTGCAGCAGGTGGAGCATAGATTGTTTGTAAAGATGTTAGAGTAGACACCCTAAGATGTTTCCTTGAGGGACTCCTGTTTGGACAGCTAGGGAAGGAGAGATAGAAGTTTGCCATCTAACCAATTGTAGTCTGTTGTTAAGATAGCTAGAGAACCAGAGAACAGTGGAGGAGGAGAAGCTGAGATTGAAAGTTTAGATAGGAGGTTAGGGTGGGAGATGTCAAATGCCTTGGAAAGGTCCAAGAAAAGAGAGGATAGGTGTGGGTTGAAAGCTGGAGGGATCTGTGGAGTTACCTGCTTTGTGAAGTGGTATAGTATAGAAGGATTTCCAGATGTTGGGGACAGTGGATTTTTTGATAGAGCTATTAGTAAGGATAGAGGTGAGATATGCAATAGTATTAGCTGCAAGTTTGAGAAATTGTGGGGGTAGGTTGTTGATGGAGAACATGGTTTGTGTTTCACTAAGATGGATTTTATATAGGTAGTGGAGATGGGTTTTAGAGAAAAGGCAGTGGAGAGGTATGTGCTAGGGTGGTGAGGGATTGTGTTTGGTTTTGGACAGGGAGAGTTAGTTTACGGATGGATTCTATGAAGTAAGTGTAAAGTAAAGTGGCAGTTTCAAGTGTTGTCTTATTGGGGAAAGGGTGTGGGTGAAGAATTTTGTTCATGGTGTGCCAGAATTTTTTAAGGTTGAATGGTGGGTAGATTGGACTTCCTGGTCGAATTTTTTCTTGCCCTAAATAATATCTTTTTTGTGAGGTTTGTTAGTTCTTTGAATTTAAGAGAGAGAGAGAGAGAGAGAGAGAGGAAGATTTTGACTTCAGACACTGCGTCCAAGTACTGTCTCTAATTTTCATTATTGAGAGGGTATCTTTGGTGAGTCAGGGAGCAGGATTTGTTTTGACTCTAATTTTTCTAACATGTGCTAGGGTATTTAGTATGCTAAGGATAGTATTGTTGAACTCAACAACAGTATAATTTAGTGGAAGGTCATAAAGGTATGACCAATTAACTAGACAGAGATGGGTGTTAAAGGTTTCCTCATTAAAGCTAGCCAGATTGCGGCATTCCCTACTGAGGTGCATTTTGGTGGTGTGGGCGGGCAGCCTAGCCTTTGAATGAAGGTAGGGAGTTGGTCACTTAATGAGTTGGGTATAGTGGTAGAATTGTAGTAGTGATTAGGGATGGACGTTAGCATCCAGTCTAGGGTTGAGGAGGTGTTTTTATTAATATGGGTGGGGGTTGTGATAAGTTGACTGAAACCATAGAGGTTGATACTAAGAGTAGAAGAATGTAGTGACAGTTTATTCCAATCAATGTTGACTACTCCCAGTATGATTGTCTCTTAGGGCAAATGTTGGGAGATCTAGGATAGAATGTATTCTAGAATAGGTATATTGTTGCCAGGAGGAATATAGTTGGCAGCAATAGCAAATTTTTTGTGTGGGTTAAGGTAACAGTTAGGAATGATATGCTCAGTTTAATGAAAGTCAGGGAGGGGGAAGAGCTTTCTATTATTAACCTGGTGCACTTGGGCAACTGCCTCATGTACACAGACAACCCTCTCCTCTTACCTCCCAACACTCAGACTTGTGAGACATGCACTTATATCGCCAAACTGGAAGCTATGCACTCTCCAGCGAAGAATGGACTAGTTGGTCAAGAGGAGAAGGTCAACACCTGCACAACACCACATGGAACACACAGCCCTCCAGAACACGCACCATCACAGCTCTCACATAAAAACACAAACCACGCACCCACCTTCATGGAGGCTCTCAATAGAAATTTACCCAAACAGCAGAGACCTCCAAGGCAGAAATGCACTCGACCACCACAACACAGCACAAATCACAGGACACATTGCTCCCCTCCACAGTGTGCCTCTCAACCTAAGCCCATAAGGCTAAACACCTTGCCCAATACACTAATCATAGGTGACTCAATAGTGAGGCACATGGATGTCCCACTCACTAGGTTGAATAAGTAGAAGGTAACAGTTAGCTATCAGGTGCCAGAATCCGACACATAACACGCACTCAGGTCACTCCACAACAAGTACAAGTATGACTTTGTCATTGTCCATGTGGGTGTGAATGACCTGAGACACACCTCCCTGGACTACATGAAAAGAGACATGGTGCAGCTCTCAGATTATCTGGCCCAGGCAGTTATGACCCTAGCCCTGAGCAGTATCCTACTGTCACCCAGAATGATATCACAGTACAAACAAAAAATGATTGACTTTAACAATTGGCTAAGTTTCTGGTGTCTTCTAAGGAGATCCAGTATCTGTCTGCTTAGGATAACATGATTGACAGACCTCGATGCTTTGCCAGAGATGGCCTGCATCTGTCACCCCTGGGTTTCTGGGTACTGGCTAAGGCTTTTGCCACCCCTATAGTGCCTTTTTTAGGTGGTGTTCCAAAGACCAAATTACATAACAGCTATAAATAAATGCAATCTGAGGATCATGCTGTTCAACATTTGAAGTCTAAATCTCAAGATGCACTTGCTCGAAGCACATCAACATTTGTGCTGTAATGGAGACCTGCTTTAACGCAGCAGAAACCACCCCTGCGCTACCATGCTATAACTCATTCCACACCTTTTGGCCCCAAAGCATGGACCGGACCACCAAATGCAGTGATGTCTCCATATTCATAAAGGCTATGCACACCTCCAGACTAATAGTAGCCCAGCATAATGCATCTGAGATACTTCAGGTACAACTAGCATTGGGTAAGATGGCGATCCAGGTTATAGCATGCTATAGGTCCCCAACCATGTCCCTAGACTCTCACTCCACATTCCCAAGCACCCTTGCATCTATCAAGGTCTAACCCAACACTCTCATACCAGAAGACTTCAACTACTCCTCCATCAACTGGGAAAACTACTCAAGCACCAATATAGTGGCCCAACACTTCCTGGAATTCATCAATTCCAATGCCCTGGACCCATTCTGACCCCCACTAGAGGAAGCAACATCCTTGACCTAGTTATTACTAACATGGGCAACCATTGCTTTACACCAATAGTCAATCCCTCCCTGGTCAGATTCGACCACAAAACTAATCACCATGGAAATCCACATCTCACCCAAACCCCGCAAAGGTAACCACCATGAAAAACTTCTCCAAAGCTGACTTTGAGCTCCTAAAAACAGAGGTTGCTAACTTCACAGCACTCATGCCAATGGAAAATAGCTGCATGACTGCTGAATCATACACCAGTGCACTGTATGAACATGTACATAAATGCATGGAACTAGCTATACCCAACAGAACCAAGACGCTCTCCTCCAAAAAAAGGAAGCCAGTCTGGTGGTCCCCTGCCATTAATAAACTCTACAACGTAAGGAAGAAACTGTTGCAGAAAAAGGTGAAGTCCCAAGACTGGAAAAACTCCCTTATTAACCTCAACAAAAAGTTGAGATCCCTCATCAAATCCTCCAAAGCCAGCTATGAAGGCAGAATTGTGGCAGACACTAAAACAATCACAAAGCCTTCTATAGTTATATCAAGAACCTCCACGACAATACCCAGATTTGCTCCTATACCGAGCCAACAGATATTGCAAACATATTGGCCAACAGATTCAGTGTGAACTTTACCTTACCCCCTGTAAAGTACAAATCACAATACTGGAATAGTGCCAGGCACCCAACATTACTGCAGCACAGGTTAAAGCTGCATTGTCCAAGGTCAAGGATATAGCTTCCATGGAACCCAATAATATCCCTGGCTGTGTTCTACATGAACTACAAAGCAAACTGGTACCACAGCTGTGTGCCCTGTTTAATCACAGCCTCACCTCAGGCTTTGTCCTTACCAGATAGTGCACTGCTACAGTCATCCATCTCCATAAAGAGGGAGCAACTACAGAACCTGAGAATTATTGCCCCATTAGCCTGATGAGTCTGATATCTACAGCTTTGGAGCAAATCATCATGGACCTGATTAACAAAGATATAGGAAATCTCCAAACTCTAGACACCACACAATCTGGCTTTGTGAAAGGCAGATTATGCCTGCTCAACCTGGTTGACTTCTTTGAGTCAGTCACCAGGGCTGTGGATAAAGGTAAGGCAGGGCATACAGCCTACCTCGATCTGGCCAAGGCCTTTGATATCATTCCTCATTCAGGAATTATTGATAAACTCACTAAACTAGGCACCAACCCCTATATCACTAGGTGGGCTGCAAATTGTCTCACAGATAGAACACATAGTGTGAAAGTAGTGGACTCCTAGTCAGACTACCGACCAGTCACGAGTAGAGTCCCACAGGGATCGGTCCTAGGTCCTCTCCTGTTTGGCGTCTACGTCTCACAAGTCCAGGCCAACAGAAAGGGACTCTGGCTGACCAAGTTCACAGACGACTGCAAGCTGGGACCCATTATTAACTCAAAAAAATGACAAAACAGATAGAAAAATGCTTAATTTATTCATAAGGTATCTTATCTTGTGAATAAATTAAGTGTTTTTCTATCTGTTTTGTGTTTTTTGCTTTAACTTGTAAGTGTTCAGAAGATTTAACTACAGTTGGCTCGTTGGCTGTTCTGTGAGCCATTATTAACTCCCCAAGTGATGCAAACATCCTACAGAAAGACCTCACTGAGACCAATGACTGGTGTTGAAACCATGGCCTTAAGCTTAATGCCAAAAAATGCGTTGTCATCCCCTTTGGTAAAAACTCAGTTCCCACTAATTACCACATCAATGGGAGCCCACTGAACACTGAAGGTGTTCTAAGAGATCCGGGGATGCAGGTTGACAGCAGCCTCTCCTTCGACCACCAAATTGCCACTGTGGTCAGAAAGTCCTTCTGTGTGACACATCTCATTACCAAGGGTTTTGCATCCAGGAAGAAAGAAGTCATAGTCTCTCTCTATTCTTCCCTCATTAGACCAATCATTGAGTATAATGCCCCATTTGGCATGTACCTCACTAGACACCTGCAATAGCTGGAGAGGCCACAGAAGTACCTCATGAAGAGGATCATAGGCATTAAACACATGTCCTACATGGACAGACTCAAAAGACTCCAGCTATTCTCTGTCTCATATTGCCTACTTAGAGGTGATCTCTGTTTGACTTACAAAGCCATGGACGACCCAGCTTGGTTAGAAATGCTACAACTAAAGAAATCCCAATCCCTTTGCACCACACACTCCAGAGACCTCAACCTCATTACCACATTCAACAGAATATACTGGAGGGACTTCCCATACATGTCAAGCAGAGCACCTCACGGTCTCTCTTCAAGAGAATTCTTGATGAGTGGATGGGTAATAGAAAGTTCACCCCAGGGATAACATCAGTGGATCTACTTGATAGAGGCAGTGGGAACTAACGTCAGGTGGCATGATGCCAGGTCACTTCTATGGGCTAGGCTTTTAAAGGCTCCAGGGCCATTAACCTAGTACATATCTATGAACCTATGAAACCCTGAGTACAAGATAACAACACCTCCCCCTTTTTTTGGAAAGTCTGTCATGATGGAAGATGTTATGGCCAGGGGAAAAGATTTCAGAATTTAAGATATGGGGTTTGAGCCAAGTTTTGGAAAGTGTTAGGATGTGAGGAGAATGAAGGACTATCCAAGCATGTAACTCACAAGTTTTATTGGTTAGACTTTAAATGTTGATAACGTAGATAGAGATTGTTTTGTTAGAGAGGAAGGGTATTGATTTATAGTAGGTAAGTTAGTGGCAGTGAGGGTAGTTGCAGAGGATGGGCCAGGGTTAAAAGAAGATTAGTTTCAGTGTAATATAAGTAGTGGCTAGAGGTTTCTTTTTAACTTATATTTGTGGGTTAGCTGAGTATGGCTGAAATGTTTTATTTTCTAAAACTGAGTGTAGGAGGTGTCATAGATTGAGGGGGAGATAAGGAAGGGCAGGGTAATATTGTATGATGGAGTATTGACTGAAAGAGTGGGAGATGGTGACATAGAATAGCTTCATGTGATAAGAAGATAAGAGTGAGAGGATAAGGAGATAAGGTGGTAGGAGGAAGTTCACTAACATGTTATGAAATTATATGGGTGACACAGGTAGATAGCGAAGACAGTGATAAAAAAAGGAAGATAGAAAAGGTATTAAAATAGATAGTGGGAAGGGGTAGGTAGGTAAGAACAAGGCATATGTTAGAGAGATGAAAAGTAAAGGCAGAGGTGGAGCAAGAAGGAAAGTAATTGGAGTCTGGGGGTGATGCACAAGTGGGTGGAGTGAGTAGTATTAGAGAGAGAGAGAGAGAGCAAGGAAGAGGGAGGGATTAGAGTTTGGGTAGGTATGGGCTTTTATTGGTTAGGTGGATGTGGGGGAGGACATTCAAACAAGGTGTGTAAGGATAAATTTAGGTTATCCATGGGTGGGTGGGAATGGAGGTAGGTAGAGGAATGGAGTGAGCCTGACCATAGCGAGTTGGACCAGGTCTGGTATTGTGCTGGAAAAAAAAAACAGTCAGTTAAGTGTATAGAATATGGTAGCGAGTAAGGTGAAGGAATGGTCAAGGTAAGAGTAAATTATTGGAGGCAGAGGAAAAGATAATGTTGGATAAGATCTTAAAGTGGTAGTGTAGGTAACAGAGACTGTTGGAAGCTGAAGTATTAAAAAAGTTTATATTTCAGTTAAAGGCTGTACTGTATGTAATGAAGTAATAGTGTCTGATTATAGAATGTTGTTGGCTGGAGTCTAAAAGGATGTGGATTAATGTGAAATTGGTAACAGGCAGAAGTACAGGGGAGAGAAGCAATCTGAGACTACCAGAGGGGGGAGGGGTAGGGTATAACAGAGTGAGAGCTTGGAGATGTTAGGCAGACAACAGAAAGAGTCAGTAACCTGAGCAGGGTTGTCTCAAAGGGTGTAGGGTCCTTGGCTGAAATAAGATGTGGGAGAATGGCTAGAGCACGGACTGGTGATGCACAGGGAGCCATTACAATAAAACAGAAATAAAAAGTTGCTACTGGGTATACATACAGTAAGCTGAAAGAAAGTGCTTGGGAGAAGTCTGGATGCAAGAAGCCACTGAAGCCAAGCTCCAATGAGCAGGATTAACACTTGTGGCACAGGCAGGTCAGTGGCTTAGTAAAGGGATGAGAAGTTGGACATAGTACATTAAGTTGAAAGAAAGTCCTTGGGAGGATTCTGGGTGCAAGAAGCCTGGGAAGTAAAGCTCCACCATGCAGGTTTCACACTTGTGACTCACACAGGTCAGCAGTTTGTTCTAGGGGTGAGAAGTTGGATGTAGTACATTAAGCTCAGAGAAAGTCATTGGGAGATGTCTGGATGCAAGTAGCCAAGGAAGTCAAACTCCAATGCATAGAAGGCATTCTTGATCATCAGTATGTTTATTACAATTTGTTCATCAAGATGGCAAGTGTCGTAGACATTTCTTGCATCAAGAGAAAAATTGATAAGTAGTGGTATAGTTGATAAGGGTTATGCAGTAATGGTCACTTGGCTTATTGACCTTTATAACCAACATACATTATTTACATGTTAGCACTACAGCTACTAGGTTTGGATTTAAAGATGTACCACATGTATATACAAGTACATGGCAGTAGTTTTTCAATAAGTGGATATTCAGTACAACAGATGCATAACACCTAAACTTTGTAAGGTAAAAAAACTCATAACTCTCAGATTACTCATTTACATTTTATATGTCATAGCTCTTTTAGAGCTATCTGAAATTCCACTGGTATAACTGTATTGATGGAGAGTCTAAAAGTCAAAGTAGATTCAGCAGACATGAGGTTTTTAATTCAGAAAAAAATGTCGTCTAAATAGAAACGGGTCTGAATGGAGAGATGATAAAATCAGAAAGTGAAGAAGAGTAGTATTACTGGAATTGAATTCATTCTCAAGTCTTGGTGAGTAACTTCATGAAGTAGACCCTGTTTTTACAAAATCTCACCAAGACAATACTGATATATAGACTGGATTTTATATAGCATATATCATGGATAGAAGTGGGTTAAAACATAAGAAAAGTCAGCTGGGTGCACCTGTCTCATGATGAATAAGTGCCCAGTCCTGGTAGGCCCACTGGTGCCAGGACTAGAAAAATGACAGTCTAGAATCCTTATGATATGGCAATATTCTTAAAATGAGCTTAGGCCAGGCTCAGGGGGAGGATGGACCCTGTTGTAGAAAGAAGTAGTTGTCCACAAAAAACACAAAAAGTGACACGCCAAAAAAGAGCCATAAAGATGATACAGTGGATTATTGAAGATACGAAAGAAATTATCCTTTGTTACTGTTATGCAATAAGCATAGAATTTGTGAATAAAATATAATCAAAAGCATTAAGAGAGGGAGAGAGAGAGGAAAGAAAAATACACGAGAAAAACTGTCAAAATTTTCAAATGCAGATATCGATTCATTAATACAACAGATCCATGAAAAACATTATATACACCAATAAACATTGTGCTGTTTAGAAAAAGAAGTGACTGACGAAGTGCAAAGATATAAAGAACAAAACCTAGAGATTTTTGAAAGGTATAAAAAATATGAGCATGGGAAAGAAAGAGAGATCTGATATGCCGCAATATTTATGCAAAGGAGAAAGCCTGAAGGATTTAGTGTAGAAAGTCTAAGACAGGTTATGTCACAGCAGTCCCCAAAATAAGGAGAAACAGGAGGAGCAGGGAGACATCTGAAGTAGAAATATGGACATGGGAAAGAAAGAGAGATTCAGTATGGTGCAATATTTATGCAAACTAGAAAGCAAAACTAATTAATGCAAAAAAAGCAGTACCAAAGATATTTAAAGAGGAAATACAGGCAAAAGTACCCAGATGTGAAAAATTTCATAATACAAAAAATAAGATCATAAATGGGGAACAGAGACCAAAAGATTAGTAAAGTAGCACCAAGAAAATATCATTCTGGAACAGGAATGTAATATAAAGGAACTTGTACAGGAGAGAGTGCATAAATATTTGGGAATTGATGAAAGATTGACAATAAAACTGAACAAATGCGAACAAAACTCAATAAGGAATATTTTAGAATTCTAAAATTCATACTGAAAACAGCCCTGACATATAGGAACAATGTACAATCTATAAACCAGTTTGCTCTTCCTGTTCTAACTTACAGTTTTGGGGGGTTGACTGGCCACAAATGGTATTGGATCAGTTGGACAGGAAAACAAGTAAAATGCTTCATGCTTATCAAGTGATATATAAAAATCAATGTATAGCAAGATTTTATATTCCTCGTTCTGAAGGAGGTATGGTCCTCCTTGAAATTGATTATATGTATAGAGCTACAATTGTTGGACTGCATACATATATACTTACCTCACCATATCCAAACATAGTCAACATTTTGAAACATGAAGAAAATAAATCTAAAATGACTTCCCTGATTAGTTTAGTAGAAGCATATTAGTGTCAAGTGGGAATAGAAAGCAAACCAGAAATAGACAAAAATCAGGCAGCAACTGATTGTGCCAAAACACAACAGAAAGGTGCATGCTGACTGTAAGTCAGTTAATTTAGTTTACTTGGCAACCTGCATGGACTGTATTTCTTTCTATGTAGGTAAGACAAACCAGAGATTGAAAGTCCGAGTGTTGCAGCACCTGGGTGATATTAGAAGAATGAGTTGTTTGAATGCTTTGTATAAACACATTAGAGACAATGTGGGTCATTGTTTTAAGTTTACTGTTATTGGCATTGTTAATGAGTCCTACTAGAGGGGGGGATATCGTCAACAAAACAGAGTCATTAGAAATGCAATGGATAGCAAAACTCCAGGCTCATAGGTTACCTGGTTTAAACTATACTATACCTTTAAAACCTGCTTTGAAATCTAGACCATTGCATCATTAACTGTTTGAATTTTGTGATTGGCTGTCCTATTTTTAAATAGATTGTTCTATTTTTTTGTCTGTTAGGATCTGATGAAGCATGATATGTGAAAGCGCTTATCCTTTTGCAATTCTGTTTCATTAAATAGAGTTTTTTATGGAGCCTCTGTTTTTATGCTGTTTGCCCTGGTTGCTGCACTGTGTTTTATTTGCTGTTTATTCTTTATTATTTTGAACACAGTTCGGCTGTTAGTCGTTGGTTTTAGTAATTTTTTCTGTGACAACAGAAAGAATATAAGGTGAAGGATCAGATGAGATGGCAAGAAATGTAGAAAAGGCATAAATATAGTTGCAAGTACAGAAAACTCTTGGAACAACCTCGTGTCAGTAATAATCTGATGCAGGAATGGTTAAGGAAAGATGAATTTAAACAAAAGGGTAAATATTAGTGGTCCAGGATAGTGGACTACATGCACATTGGTTTACAAAATCCATTGAACATGTGGGAAAAACAGACAAATGCAGGTTCTGTTAAACAGAATTGCAAGCAGTCGCACATTTTGTTGCTGGGAGTGATACACATGGCAGAGGGCCTGTATACTGAAAGGCATAATAATATGGCAGGACTGCTGCATTGGGAATTATGCAAATATTGCAATATTGAAGTAGCTGAGAAGCATTGGAAACATGAGCCACAAAACACTACAAAAAATGCTGAAGTTTATATCACATGGGATTACCCATTACCAACAGTTCAAAAATAGATGCAAGATAACCAGTTATAGTAGTCCATGAAAAGAAGATGATAGTAGCATTGATCACTGTAATAGCTACACCCAATGATTACAGTGTGTTATGTACAGAGAGATAACAAAGTCATAAAATGCCAGAAGTGAGGGCAATGTGGAAGAAGGATACCCAGACAATTCTAGTAATAGTAGGAGCAATGGGTCTTATAAAAATATATGTCTTTGTTAGATATGCAACTGATATATGTAACTCCATATGAATTGCAGGAGTCGTCATTACTGGGCACATTACAAATGCTGCAAAGAGCACTTTTGGCTAACATCAAAGACTGAAACAATACTAATTTCCTGAACTGTAATCATACTTTGACTTAGGAGACAGTTCTTATCATAGTATTAGAAACCCAAAAGACTTGGAGAAATTAAACTGATGTAAAATGTAATACATGAGGTTTGTATTACAGGAAAGATAAGCAGAGCAAAGAAGAAACTTGTTAGAAAGTCTAACAACAGAAATTGAGCAAGATTTACTGAATGTGTCATGATAAATGGACATTTTTTGAGGTAAACATACACAGCAAGTGTTTCTGAATAAGCACTTTTTAGAGGCAGTTTTCTGTACTTATGGATTAAGTTTTCAGTGTGTGGGTCATTGATACAGTGATTTAAGAGACAATAGCCAAATCTGGGCAAACTTGTATTAACAGCATGCATGTCTTTAAGTATTTCCAGGATCGCAGCTATGTGATAGCCTAGCAGTGATTTAAGTCTCAGGAGTGTGTGCATGTGCATGTGCGTGTATGTGTGTAAAAGGGAAATGCCTGCTCTGAAACTGTGTTGAGGGTATTGAGGGTACAGTCAACATATTTTGTCATAGCTAGGATATTTGACCGGTTTAGTTGTTTAGGTGGCTGGAAAATGCTTGTATTCAAGGACAAAACTATTGAGCATTTTAAATGACCCGACCACAGTAGATATTGAGAGCAGTAAATATGTTGCCAAAGACAGTCTACAGTGAAGAGAGTCAGAATAG
This sequence comes from Protopterus annectens, assembly GCF_019279795.1. Classification (NCBI taxonomy): domain Eukaryota; kingdom Metazoa; phylum Chordata; order Ceratodontiformes; family Protopteridae; genus Protopterus; species Protopterus annectens. The sequence goes on from NC_056728.1 coordinate 953,503,113, forward strand.
TATAACTAGTACTTTTCTCCCCCCCCGACAGAGGAGCTGAGGAAGTCAGGTTCAAAAGGAAAAGGTATAAATCAACCATGAATAATCATATATTATACAATGACCCCCCCATTAAATATTCAAAAACCTGCACGCTGGTTGGTCAGCGTGCACGTTGTAAATCAGAGTTATAGTAATGGAAAAAGGTCCGGTCGCCCGGACTTTTTCCATTACTATAACTCTTTTTTTTACAGCAACGGAGAACCCAAGATCTCCATTGCTTCACACTGTCTTGCTATGTTAAACAAGTTTAACATAGCGAGACAGCTTTAAAAAAGCAATGGAGATTCTCCGTTGCTTTTTTAAAGCTGTCTCGCTATGTTAAACTCATTTAACATAGCGAAACAGTTTTTAAAAAGCAACGGAGATCTTGCTTTCTCCGTTACTTTTTTCTAAACTGTCTCGCTAAGTTAAATGAGTTTAACATAGCCAGACAGCTTTAAAAAAGCAACGGATATTCTCCGTTGCTTTTTTTAAAGCTGTCTCGCTATGTTAAACTCATTTCACATAGCAAAACAGTTTTTAAAAAGCAACGGAGATCTTGCTTTCTCCGTTGCTTTTGCCCACAGCTCTGATGTACTGCATAGGCATGCGCATGCGCAGTACATCAGAACTGCCGCAGAATACCAGACAGCTGCGGAAGGGCAGCAAGGAGGCATTATACAATGCCATTATTTAAGAAAAGTAATTATTTTTTTTCTTAAATAATGTCAATGTATAATAGCAATAACCCACTTCTGGGTGTGGGTAATGCTGGATTTACCCACGGTTGGCTTTGTTTGGCCACTCGGGCTTCACCCTCGTGACCAAACCACACCAACCGTGGGTAAATCCAGCATTACCCACAGCCAGGCTTGGATTATTGCCATATTATAGGTTCATAGGTAAGTCCTAGGCTAGCTCCTCTTGTGAGCCATTTTTAGCCTAACCCGTTTCCTTTTTTGTGCTCAGACTAACCTATTCCATTTGGTTAAAGCTTAGCCTTACTCATCCCATGATTGGTAATTCTATATTAGCTCTAATGAGAATAGCTGGAATCATACCAAAGATAACTTGAGGGGACCCACGCATGAGATAAAGCATTTAAGAGCTGATTCTGTCCATTAGTAGTACAGGTACAGGGAGTAGTCCTGGGGTAAATCTTTTATTTCCCATCCATAGATCTCAGCTGTGCTTGAAAATGGACAGGGATGAACTTTGTTTTATATGGAAGGGAGTTGGTTCCATAACAGCAGTATCCTCTGTGAAATATGCCTCTCCCTCCAAACTATTCTGTTGATGTTACAGAAGAAGAAATCAAACAACAGGCTCGACCACCATGGAAAACTAGTTATTAAAATAAAAGAATAAAATCAATAAAGTAAATACTAAAAGACTAAAAGACAGTCCAAAGATTCAGGATAAGCGCTTTCAACCTTCTGACCTTCCTCAGATCCATAGGATGCAACAATGTAATTTCCTTATTATCATAGTCAACATCCAATCAATTCTCATCCATAGCGCAGCCGTCTCCTTGAATCCAACCTATCATCAAGCAGATCACACTGCCTATTTTGGCAACCAATCATTTTCATCTCAGGAGCTGCTGCCCCTTAAGAATTGGTTTCAAAGGGATAATACCATTTAAACCAGGTGGGCGATCTGCTCTTAAGCCTGCATTCCATTTAATTTCTTCAATTTCAGTCCTGTTGCAAATGTTAACCACACCCACTGCTAACTATATATATACAAACTCCGAGATCATACTTCAGTGAGGAAAAGGGTAAATTTCGTGATTCCATTTATCTCCAATAAAATCGTCGAACCCACAACAGCGAATGCACACAAGTGTTCACTGTTATGGATTCAAACATTTACGACTTGACATTACAAAACCTTGGCACCGTGACATTCATCCTCCCAAGGTTTGCTTAACTGTTGTGCAAGATTGTCATAGTAAATATATACATATACATATACATACACACATATATATATATATATATATATATATATATATATATATATATATTTATATATACACACACACACACACACATATATATATATATATATATATATATATATATATATATATATATAGTTGCCACCTTTTCAATTGGCCAAAGTGGGACATTTTTGGTAGAAATGTGGGGTTTTGCAGGCAAAATATATCCAACACCAGTGCAAAGGATAGAACTTTACTTTTTGCCAAAATAAAAGCGTATTCTTATAGCATTTGAGTTACTTATTCTATTTCTTATAACATTTACGCATTTCTGATGCAAAATAATTGTTTTATGCAACTATTAAAGAAAACTTAAGAAATATTTTGTCTCAAAATCTCAGGACATCTGCCAGTTTTTTAGGTTTTTTCGCAGGACACAACTGCCCAAAGAGGGACTCTCCCTTGCAAAGAGGGACAGGTGGTAACCCTATATACATACAAACACACACACACACACACACATATATATATATATATATATATATATATATATATATATATATAAAATGTGTGCGTGTGTTGCATTTTGTCATTCACTCTATAGATAATGTCTCATTACTATCATATTTTCTCCAGGCTTTTTTTTTTTTTGCTCTTATTTTTGTTCTTATTGGACATAGTATGAGGTATTTTAGAGGAATGGAATAACTACCAGCTTCATGGGAATTTATAAACATGGTATTTATTGCAATTTTATTTCAGGAATGTGCAGTCAACACAATGCTTCACTTACGTCCCTTGCATTTAGGAAGACAGAATTAACAAAATGAATCCTAAGAACTCTGTTGCATTCATGCATCATATCTGTCTGCCTTTCAGACTGGTTAAGTGGTATTTGCACTCTAGGCCTGGCCAGTCACTTCCCCTTAAATCTACAGGGTTATACTTCATTTTTTCTTTACTATCCCAACAATTCAAAAACCTTGTGGTATTGAGAAAGCTGTACTCACATAAGAGGATAAAGACTGTACTCTAAATTCTCAGGTGCAATTAATGTAACTAATGAGGTATTGGTGCTTTTCTAGGTATAATTTTTTTTTATTTATGGATAACCATCAAAACATTAACATTAGTCACTACCTTCCTTTAGCTGTCAAGTACCTTTTAAGCAGTTACTCAGTGCATCAAAGTTATGCTATTTAAAGCTTTCTTACCTGACTGTGTCTGACTCCCCCACTCAGCATTCTACAGAATGATTAGTGTTTGGAAACATGCCTGGCTGGAAGCTTGTGCTTTGTCACCTGTTCGGTACCATATCATGCATTTATCATTTATGGCACTTTTCTTTATATTTTTGAAATACAGCTACTTATTCAGGACTTTTGCAGACGGTAACAAAACAAGAGATGCTACTTTTTTGGGGAAATCATAGACTTATTTCTTGCTTAAAGTCAGAGCTACTTTCGTCAGACTACAATTACAGAAATGTTTGATGTACAGCCGTAGCTTTAATGATACCTTCAAAAACTCTGAGCAGTGATCTAACACATACATTTCAGATGAATGGTATTTTTCACTGGTAGGTTTCCAGACTTAATCTTCATGTATTACAAATAGCAAAGCCACATTTTTATATAGTATGTAGGGAGTTCATTAATTTTTTTATACTTCCCATTGACAAATTTTCTCTGGAGTATGTAGTTTTTTTTTTTTACTTTCATTAAGTATTCTAAGAGGAAAACATATTTCCAGTGCGACAGCAATAGTGAACTGACCAGGTGATGTGTTCTTTTATATGAACCTTTCCCTCATGTCTTGGTCTCTAAACATTGGCATCATGTATGTCTCTCTCTCTAAACTGAATGAAGTTCAGGGTGGTTTCCACAGGAGATTTAAAATGAGTGATATTGTAGATGGTTCCAATAGGTGATTTTTCCCTTCTCAGCCATCTAAAATATTTATTATTGCAAAATATTTATAATATACATCTTTTCATAAGTAACATTTGGTAGTTATCTAACTAATCTTCAAGAATGTTTCCAAAGGAGACAAACCTGAATGTTTAGACAAACCAGAATGTTTAGGGTGCTGTAGCACACCTTTGATGCTTGAATGTTCCCTCCATGAGGAATATAGTCAGTGATGTCATGGGGCAGAAATCTGTAGGAACCAGGGACGTCGGGAGGCATACGCACTGTAATGATTTCAGTACAACTTATTTAGAAGGGGGGTAGCTTTTTAATTTTTCACTTGTTTTTTTTTTCGCGCTTTACTGCACGATGACGTCAGCTCATCAGGGCAGCCAGTCGAAATGGAGCTCACCGCGCATGTATTTCCGGCCAGTTCAAATGCTTTTCAAGCGGGAGGATTTACGCGTTATGTTGGTCTCGCTTCAAGGATTTTATTTAGAAGGTCTTGCATCCGAGGGGTGGTGAGTAAGCTGAGAGGATTTACGCGTTATGTTGGTCTCGCTTCAAGGAGTTTATTTAGAAGGTCTTGTTGCAACCGAGGGTTGGTGAGTAAGCTGAAGTGTGTGTTATGTTGGTCTCACTTCAAGGAGTTTATTTAGAAGGTCTTGTTGCAACCGAGGGTTGGTGAGTAAGCTGAAGTGTGTGTGTGTGTGTGTGTGTGTGTGTGTGTGTGTGTGTGTGTGTGTGTGTGTGTGTGTGTGTGTGTGTGTGTGTGTGTGTGTGTGTGTGTGTGTGTGTGTGTGTGTGTGTGTGTGAAAATGCCCCAGGTGGGATGTACTGGTGATTACTCATGGTGGTGTGGTAGGGAATACCTCAGGCTTGAACCCTGTACCTTGTATGCAGGTGTTAAAGACCTGAATTCCCTACCCACCACCATTTGTAAAAAAATTGCAGATTTTTGCCTCATATTTGATCTGATCTATTCCTCATATCTGTGGTGTTTAAATATTGCAATGCTTGAAATTTGATGGTGCAGTGGTAGCAATGTAGCATTGATGCCTCACAGCTGTAGGTTCCTGGGTTTGGTTCTTGGCTGGGGTGCCTTCTTTGTGGGGGGTCTATCTTCTCCCTGTGTTTGTGTGGGTTTGCTTTTGTGTCCTCCCATGTTACAAAGACATGTCTGCATTATTTTTTCCTGGGCCTCTGCTGAGAATTGTTTTTTTTTTGTTCCAAGTCAGACTGTCCTGATTAACAAATTGACAGGCATTTAAATTTCAGACTTCAGGTTTCTGAATGTTTATTTCCTTACATATTTGATGGTGCAGTGGCAGTATTGTTGCCTCACAGCTATAGGTTTTCTGGTTTGATTCTTGGCTGGGGTGCCTTCTGTGTGGAGTCTGCATCTTATCCCTGTGTTTGTGTGGATTTGTTCTGGTGTCCTGCCATTTTACAAAGACATGTGTCTACAGTATTTCTCCCTGGGCCTCTGCTGAAAATTGTTTTTGTTTCGTCAGAAGTAAAATTGACAGGCATTTGAATTTCAGACTTCATATTCTTCAGAAAATACATAGTAAAACAACTTTTTATTCTAGCAATAAATATATAGTAGCACAACCTTTTTTATAGCAATTTTTTTAAGTTTATGACTATTTGAAATTTGTCCTTATTTTTGGGACTGTAATACCCTGTTATTGGCTTTGTCCAGGTTTTTTGTGCTAAGGTTAACAGCTATGGCAAGAACTGAATTCACTGAATATGTTTGAGGGCTGTATTCCCTCATTACTGGGTTTGTCCAGGTGTTTTGTGCTAAGAGGTTGACAGCTATGGTGAGAACTGAATTCATTAAATGATAGCCATTTAAGTTTCAGTCTTCCTCTCTTTCACAAAGCAGGTGATTTGGCATAGTGGTATGTTGTTCTGACTATTTTGCACAGGGACCTTGGCAGTAAAATGTATGATGGTAACACAGCATTTTATTCTAGCAGCTTTCCAAGATTATACAAGCAATGTTTAATGTGTTCCTGTTTTTTGCCCTTTTGACCCACCCCAATAAATTTGGCTTTTTCCAGACTTGTGCTGCGAAGTTGAGATGTAGTTGAGTATTGCATAGATTTTACAAGGAGCTGAGAGCTGCAGGGGAAGAGAAGTTTAGTGCTGATTATGCTAAGTCGGCTCACATTGCTAGTAGCACAACATGTTGTGTACTTGCTTTTATTGCAGAAGGTTGTTGGTTCTACTCCCATAAGGGGTGAATGCTGCTGTACTGAAAGTTAAGACACTAACTATGAGCCTGTTATCAGTTTGCCATCCATTTCCTATTGCAATATTACTAGCTTATTTTTAATGTAATCTAGGCAATTTATTCCTCAGGGGCATCAGACACTTTATTTTTCGGTGAAGCCATGAAATATAAAGGTGATTGCTAGCAGCAACCTCTTCATTAGTTAGATTTATTTAACGTGGAATTATTTAGATGACTTTTTTACTACTTCAGAGATTGTGCATATTATTTACCGATAATGGTGGACTGTAGAAGTTTGAGTAGACTTTTATGATGGAAATGTTCTGAATTGGGCAGTTTTGTTTCATTGTTTACTGGAAAAATGTTCAAAGCAATAGGAAGGTGTATCAAAGAGCAGATGTATGTTTCATATGCAAGGGGCCTATGATTTAAAAGCAGCCCAGAATTAATTTTTATCTGCCACGGGTAAAATGTATTTTTCTTTGAATGTGAGTTTTAATGTTGTTTCAATGAATGTGAGTTTCAAGGGCAGAGAAGTTTTAATGCCAAGTTTGTTTAGCAGATGTCTTAGTGTTTGTGCTGTAAAATGCAAAATAAAACTTTCAAATGAAGTTCAAATCATCATAGAAGTAAATCAGTATGCACATTAGTGTTTATGGTAAATGGAGTGAAATAGCAAAGTAATGGATCATTGGAATGGCTGCAGGGGGAGGCGCCACTGGACCATGGTTTTGTGAGGGGGAAGGGCGGCAAACTTAGACAGCCCCAGCTGAACTATACCTCCCAACTGTCCAGATTTTCAAAGAATGAATAGATTTTTTGCTTCTTGTTTTTGGTTTGTTCCTCAAAATTTGTGGTTTTCTGGCAAATGATTTAGGAATTAAGTCACTAAATAATGACACACTAGTTTCAGACTTTATAACCTTCAGAAAAATGCATGCTAAAATAAGACCTGTTCTATCAACTGTCCCAGTTTATACAAGAGCAGTTTTTAGTACTGTTTATATGTTCCCTCAATATATTTAGCCTTGTCCAGATTTATTGCATTAGCAGGTTGAGAGGTACATGCAAATAAATTGCTTTATAGAATTAGGCATAGCCAAACCTCAACTGTCCCTGATTTTGGCTCAAAATGTTGCTCTTCCCCTAATGATCCCTCCACAAAATAGCAATTTTGGAAGAAAACATGGAGGGTTTACTTTACTTTTATAAATAACTGTAATGATCAGAGTTATACATTACTTTTATTTCAGAAATGCATGTAGATTCTCTAATTTTGTCAGCTGCTCTAAGTTAACTGCGCTCATATTAAAATGGTGTCCCTCCTTTGACAGGTTCCCAGCTGTATTGTCTGGCAATTTTATATTTTTTGCATCACATTTTTGGTCTGTTTTTCATAAAATTGCAGTTTTCTGGCAAATTAGTGGCAAATTGTTAAAGACTGAAGTTAGAAAATAATGCAGACATTTCAGTTTCAGGTTTCATACCTTTCAGAAAATTCGTACTGATGCAAGACCTACTACTATTCTATTATCTTTCTAAGTTTATAAGAGCAATATTTAAAAAAAATGTCCTTATGTTTGGGCCTTTGCCTCACTTTTATTTTTGAGTTTGTTGCTGTAAGAGGTTGAGAGGTGTGTGTGTGTGTGTGTGTGTTTGTGTGTGTGTGTGTGTGTGTGTGTGTGTGTGTGTGTGTGTGTGTGTGTGTGTGTGTGTGTGTGTGGTAGGTAGCATACCTCTCGACTGTCCACATTTTGCAGAATGTCCAGATTTTTGCCCCATATTTTTTGTCTGTTCCTCATAAATTTTGTGATTTTATAGAAAATCATTGAAGGCTGAAGTTGCTAAATAATGACAGACATTTGAGCTTCAGACTTCATGTCCTTTAGAAAAATTCATACTAGCACAAATCCTGTTATTCTAGCAACTTTCTCATACTAGCACAAATCCTGTTATTCTAGCAACTTTCTAAGTTCACGAGAACATTATTTAATATCTGTGCCTGTTTATTTTAGGCTTTGTCCATATTTCTTGCACTAAGAGGTAGGTAGGGGTGTGTGTGTGAATGAAACATCCTAGTTAGTGGTAGCAGGTGGTTAGTAATTTACTCAAGCTCAAAACCTGTACCTTAGTTACAGAAAACAAAAGCATAAAGTCTCTACCCCAACTACCATGCTGCATTTTTCAAAGAACTGACATTTCAGGTTAATTTTCAATTCAAGGAACCGAGTTTGAGTGAATTTATATTATATTACTAAAGAGGCATTACAGCGAATGCCTCTTCATCGACACTAAAAGAGCGAACCGTGAATTACGAGAATGGCCGTAGCTTGGCTGGGGAGGGGGGTAGCAGTTTGAGAGCTGTCAGTACAAATTTGAAAATCCTAGCTACACCCCTGGTAGGAACCAATCACCACCAGTGTTTACCCTTCAAAAAGTTTAATTAACATAATGCCTCCCCTGTGCAGCAATATACACAGTCACCAGTCATAACCAATTTGTTATGTGTTCAATACAAAAATTTACAAGAGGGGAATTGAGGGAAGGTTAGAGTCATCTGGTCGTCCTTTCTGTGCTACTGCAGAAAGTTTTTCCCTCCTTCAGAATAGTCTGATTCTCGACATAAAGGATAGAGCAAGGAGAGCATAACAAATAATGTGTAAATAGAAATAAAGAATGTGTAACTACAAACCATTCTTTCTCTTCATTTGCTGTCATATGATATAAAATAGCCTCCTACATGTACATATTGTAAATTTAATGTCCAAAATGGTATCATGTTCTATTTGGTTTGTCTATACTGTAATTATTATCTTGCACACCAGACAGTGGGAATGTGATATCTACACATCTGTATATGTTTTGTAAATAGTTTTAACTGGCATGTGATTGTAAGTTGTTTTAACTGGCATTTGTTTATCATCTTAGAAGCTATTGTATATCATACTGTGTGTTCTGCTGTTCTGTTTTGCAGTTACTATAATTGTTGCCATGTCATGGCTTAAAAGGGTCTGATGAGCAACAGACCTACTTGGTTATCAAATATAATAAATAAATAAGTACAGCAAACAGACTAAATTAGCCACCCTGCTAATCTTTTGCTTCAGACACCAGAAATGTTAACTGCAAAATCTGTGGCAACAATGAATGGAAAATTTCTGCTGACAGGCTGAGTAGTTACTTTTTTGAAGGAACTTCAGACATTAAAAAGATCCCATACTTAGTAGTGTGAATGATGCCATTTCTCAATTTCAGATCATGCTAATTTAGCTTTCTTGAAGTAAAATCAATAGCATTTTCCTTAATACTTTGGATTCTCTTGCTCCCTCTAGAAAAATCAGAATAAAATCAAATCCTGCTCCATGGTTTTCCAATGAAACTAGGTCACTTATGCACAAAAGAGACAGTGCCTGGAAATCCTGGACAAAAAAAACTACATCAACTTATCAGTTTTAGACAGCTAAAGAACCTTGTAAAAAAACAAACTATAAATGACAAAAAGTCCTACTATAGTTCTGCCGAGATCAATAATAAAGCCAACCCTCAAAGATTTTGGTCTACTCTAAACAGAACTCTATCTCCAGGTAGTCCCTCAAACCCCTTCCCTTACCCAAATACTTCTCCTCAGGAAACTGCTACCCTCCTCAATAAACACTTCATTGACACCATCCAGAATCTTATACCCCCTAACTCCAACTCCTCCTCAGCACCTAGCCCTCCCAACCCTCCTAGCACAACTCCCTTTTCCTTTCACCCTGTTCCCTCTTCCTACATTAAAACTCTTCTTCTTAAGCTCAAACCTTGCTCTCCCTCCACTGGCAATCTACCTCCTTTCTTCCTCAGATTAGCTGCTGAATCTATTGCCTGCCCTGTATCTATACTAATTAACAGATCTATCCTCGAATCTACCATTCCTGACCTGTGGAAATCCTTTTTCACTATTCCTCTACATAAAGGTGGTAACTCCACTGACCCTGATAACTACTGACCCATTGCCGTTTTTCCCCCCCTTTCTAAAATCTTAGAAAAATGCATTCATATACATCTTCTTAATCACCTCCTCCAGCACAATCTACTCACTCCTACACAACATGGTTTTCGTCCTAAACACAGTACAACTACTGCCCTCCTCTCTTTTACTCACACTATTGCTGAGGCCTTCGACAACAATAAACTCATATGTTGTCTCTTCCTTGACCTTTCATAGGTTCATACTAGGCTATCTGCCCTGGGGCATTTACAAGCCTAGCCCGAGTGTGTTTGGCTTTCGCCACCCTTACTTAGAATTGAGTTTGCTATGCCCTATTTAAGGTTAGTTTACTGAGTCTCTGTCTAGCAGAGACACAGAAGTAATCCCCGTAGTGAATCTACGATCTCCCATCCACTCATCAAGATTCCTCTTGAAGAGAGTCAGCGAGGTGCTCTGCCTAACATGGATCGGTATTCTATTCCAAAGTGAAGGGAGCCTCTGTGTTATGAATCTGTCCCTCCAGCACGTTCTATTTAGCTCTGTGCTGAGGTTCAAATCCCTCGAGCGCGTGGTTCTAAGGGATTTGGATTTTCTGAGGTGCAGCATGATCATTAATTCTGGGTTAGACATAGCTTTGTATGTCAGGCATAGATCGCCTCGAAGTAGGCGGTATGCGACTGAATAAAGTTGGAGTTTCTTTAACCCGGCAGCATATGGCATCTGCTTGAGTCCCTTGATCCTCTTTGTGAGGTACTTTTGGGGTCTTTCTAGCTGCTGCAGGTGGCGGTTTAGGTACATCCCAAAAGGTGCATTGTATTCTATGATGGGTCTGATGAGGGATGAATAGAGGGGCACTATTACCTCCCCTGATCCGGATGTGAATCCTTTAGTGATAAGATGGGCTATGTAGAAGGTCTTTCTAACCACTTTGGCAACGTGGTTGTCAAAGGAGAGATTGCTATCAACTTGGGTCCCCAGATCCCTAATTACATCTTCTGTATTTAATGGGTTTCCACCTATATGGTAGTTTGTGGGCGCTTTATTTTTGCCAAAGGGTATGACTATACACTTCTTGGCATTCAGCTTTAGGCCATGGCTCTGGCACCAGTTATCCATCTTTGTGAGACCTTTTTGAAGGATGTTCGTGTCAGCTGGAGAGTCAGTAAAGCTTTTGATACAGTCTCACATCCTTTACTGCTATCTAAACTTGCCAATCTCAACCTAGCTCCCATCTCACTATTTTGGTTCTCTAGCTACCTATCTGGTAGGCAGGAGTCAGTTAGATGGCTCTCATCCTCCTCATTTTTCCTTCCTGTCCCAACTGTAGTACCTCAAGTCTCCATCTTGGGTCACCTTCTGTTTAATGTCTTCACCAACGATCTCTTCACATTGTGCAAAGAATTGTCACACATTCAATACGCTGACAATTCTACACTCATATATATCTCAAATAGTATCTCTGATCTCCTTACCCTAACCCAACAGGCCTTTCCATCAACTGAAAAATGGCTATCCGACAACCTACTTATCCTCGACCCAAAAAGACAAAACCCTTACTATTCCTCCCCATTGTCTTACTCAGCATAAAACCACCTTTACTATAAGGTCTTCAAACAACACAATTACCCAACCTGATACCCACACCAAACTCCTTGGTATCATTATTGATGATGAACTAAAATTTAACAAAACATACTCCAATGTATAAAAAAAAACACATAAAAAACTGAGCCTACTGTATCGGAATAAAAAATTTCTAACTCCCAACTCTAGACTCACCCTTGCACAGATACTCCTCCTTCCCTCCTATATCACCAGTATGAGCCTGTTCTCACCAGTATTCAGGTCTCAACACTGAACAAACTCCAACAAACATACCATAAAATTGCTAGATTCATAACTAAGTCTCCATACAATGTGCATCACTGTACTTCACTAAATTCTCTCCAGTGGCTAGAACTCCCTGAACTACTGCAGCTGTCTCAGTTTCAAATATTACACTATTCTCTACACACCAACACTCTGTCCATCTCTTTCATCCCTGATCTCTACCTATACTCCATCTCGTACCCTCTGTACTTCAAATCAACAACTACTGGATATCTACCAACCAAAAAAAACTGCTGGCAAAATACTCTATAAACACTGTGTTGCCCACACTTGGAATAAGCTTCCCTTACACAAATGCTCCATCACCCACTCCTTTCACTTTAAAATGAACTAAAAATGTACCTTCTCAATTCCAAGACCTGCCCTTGCTGGCATGACCCAACCTAACTTCCTTACACCATTTCTCATACCTAGGTACCTCATTTCCCTTCTTTCTCTCTCTTCCTGCAGGGTGGCATATACTGATTGTTTCTTTTTGTTTGCAAAGGAAGATGAAGCAGAAAATGTTTTCTTTGTATATAAGTACTGTCTCTGTATATATAATACTTGTTCCTTTTTGTTTATTTTTTTTTTCTACTCTGTACTTTACTTTTGCTGTATAACCAATTTAAAAATTCTGTAGTTGTCTATTATAGCCATATGAACAGGATTAATCATTTTACATTGTGATGTACTTTTACTGTTTATTTAATGGAGCTTTTCTCCTTGGGTCTCCTCTGAAAATGGGCCCCAAGCCCAGCAGAACCAACCTGGTTAACAAATGTCAATAAATAAAATAAAAATAAATAAATAAAATCTGTACTATGAGAATTCATTAACCAAAATAGATAATGTTAGAGTATAATGGCCGAGTTCCTTTAATAATGTGTATGAGTGCTGTGCAAGCTTGGGGTGGAGAAAGAATGGTAAGAGATAAAAGGGCTACAGCATTATACAGCTGAACTGTAGTATTTACTTGTCTTATGTTGGCAGAAATTGTGAAAGGAACCTTATCTGGTACAATTAATAAACTGTATCACCTAATTTAAAGCAGAACAGTAGTCTTATCTCAGATGTGTTCATTACCCCAAAATGATCTGCACTTACTTGGCCACAGTAATGTTTTTGGGGTACTTATACACTGAATACTGGGGTCATGGTTTTGACATACTGGTATTCTAAACTGCACTATGTTAATAGTTCAATTCCAAGTAAAGTGGCACTAAAACTTGTTAAACTGATAATTTACACCAAGCTACCCTGGGCCAGGTTTGCTACATCTCTTACCTTTCCACATAGATCTAAATGAAGCTTACTACTGAGAATCAGTCCACAGGTGGCCTTTACTTCCCATTCGCCTTCCATTATGTTCCTAAATAAAATACTATATTTGTTTTTCTATAATCAAAAAATACTCACTGAGGTACATATGTAACCTGTAATTTTATTTCTGTAAAACTGAATATGTAAATGGTGTCCTGAACCTCACTCTGCAGATAATGCTAACAACTAGTATCCTTAGTGCTATTAGTAAAGACTTAAGTATCTCCTTTCCAACTGTATAAGATTATATATTTTCACAGACTTGTTTCCTTTTTGTTTAGATTTATCCCATCGCAGTGGTCACCATGTAGCACTACTTGTGGTGTTGGTGCTCAGGTTCGTACAGTGAAATGCCAGGTTTTCCTATCGTTCTCTCAGAATGTGGCTGATTTACCTGATGATGAATGCCAGGACCCCAAACCTCTCACACAACGAGCCTGTTACACTGGACCCTGCAGTGGGGAGTCACAGGAGTATAACCCTGCAGAGGATGATGTTCTCTACGGTGGCTTGCATGATATTGATGAGCTATATGACTGGGAATATGAAGGATTTACTGAGTGCTCTGAATCTTGTGGGGGAGGTAAGTCTAATGCCATTCCTAGCCTTCTTATTGCTTAATGATATCAAATGAGCTTATGATTTGTGAAGCGCCTTGAATTATCAGGCCTGTGAAAGGCTCAGCAGTATTCTTCTACAGCCTATTTAGAGTGTCCAGTCAACCTGCAGCATGTCTTTGGAATGTGCGGGGAAACAGGAGCACCCAGAGGAAACCCACACGACCACAGGGAGTACATGCAGACTCCACACAGAAGGCACCCCACCAAGAATCGAACCACAGAAACTCTTGTAGTGAGGTGGAACACGAACTGCTACACCACGACAGTGCAAATATCTGTTTTTATCAGTATAAATGACCTGATCTTCACAAGTAGTGTCCTTTCTGCATCAGCATGTTATATTTTTAATTGAATACTCAAAATGTTTACTTTCTCTGTTATATGATGTGTGTGCTTAATGGATTTGTGTCCATTATTATAAATTATAACCTTGTTACATTATGGATTTCTGAGATTTAAATGGACCTAAACCACACTGTAAACCTCTAAATTAAAAGTCTGACATTGTGTCACTCAAACACTCCAGATGGGTTTACATAAATATTAGATGCAACTAAAAAGCCACATAATGAAGTATTGAAAATAAAGCATCCACAGATCAGGCTGTATAAACAGATCGATTTTCACAAAAAAATTATTTAAAGTCAGGACTGATGAACATTCCCCATTCATAGTTTGAAAGCTTGTTCTGAGGCAATCATTGTCCAAAAGAGGATGCCTGGGTGGGCTTCCTCTAGTTTGGAAATGGAGTCTAGCATAGCATTCCTGGTCAGGCTGGCTCTGCAAACCACCTTCCATCAACCCTGCAATGATGTAAGTCTTAAGGTAAATCAATACCCATCTCTGCAACTTGGACAGTGCATTCCCAAGGGTACGTACCAGAGATACCGAGATAAAGCAGTAATGTGTGCCAACATTCAGATTAGGGTACTGTGGAATGATTTGATCTTTGCTGGCAGATGGGTAGGAGACATCATTCACTGCTTCATTATCGCTGGTAGGTGTTCTGGTGTTTAATCACTAATTAATGAGCAGAGGTTGGGTATATCTGATTTTAGTAGTTGGGTGGATGGGAAGTCTGGGACACACACAAATACACACACACACACACACACACACACACACACACACACACACACACACACACACACACACACACACACACACACACACACACACACACACACACAATGTTTCACTGCTTATTTGTATCATGAATTCATAGCATGCCTTCAGTGACTTTCAGGATGGGAATGGAAGGCCTGGAGACTTTGGTATGGCAAAGACCGGATTTAGGGAATTTAATGCTGCACTCACTGACAGGCTAGGCCGAGAGCACCACTCATTGCTGGTATAGATAAAGGGGCCCACAGGGAATCCAGTGCCTACCATACTGGGTAACACAGTATTTAACAGTGTTCAGTCACTGCTGAGATAGATAAGGGGATGAGCATGCAATTCTGATCACTGCAGCTTAGAAAGAACACCATATTTCAGACGTGCCATGAATTTATATTGATCTCAGTACAACTACTGCTCCCTTAAAATTATTCACAGGACATGCAAACTTATTGCTAGGGATAAACTGAGAGTTTTCCCCTCTCTCACTTTCAGTACAGCAGTTTTCTGGTGTTCAGCACTGAATGTGTTTTGATGACATTTCTAGAACATTCATCTCTTACGTTGCCAGTGGTGCAGTTCTCTAGACTATTTGACTGTTACAGGTTTTCAGTGAGTTTTGTTTTCCAAAATTATAACCAGTTTCATGAGTTGTCATGAATCTGTCAGCTGATTGGCATTTTTCAATAAGCAATAGTTCTACTGAGAAGAAAATTAGATAATAAAATGAGTGATTTAATTCATGGACTTGTCCTGTCTTGTATTTTCTGCAATAGCATAAGCTGACATATTTAATGGACTGAAATACCTGTGAGTGATCTGCACTAACATCATAAATCTTTTCCCGGGAATTTCTAACTGAAGTATTATATATACTGATGCTATGGATTTTATGGTAAATTTTTATTATAGTTGTAAACAATAACTCAGAATGCATACTCATGAAATCCTCTTGGGTGGAACTGTAGTTATTAGCACATATTCCAGTATCATTTCACAGTTAAACTGTTCTTTTATGCTGTTAAAATGTGTATAAATGCATAATTTAACCAGGTAAGCTTACTAGATATACTTTTTTCAGTACTGACGTGTTAACTGACTTGAACAGCATCACATGGTAGACAAATGGCAGTTGTGGTAATCACAGCAAGAGCAGCCACAGGTTTTAAGTATAGCAGTATGTATTTATTAAACTATTTATAGCTATCTTCCTCATTCATTTCCCACTTAATTACCTCTTATGTTGCATTCCTAAGCTATTATTCCATGTCTCACTTACTGCATTCCCTTTTAATTTTCCATGCTTCCTCTGTTTCTTCCATTATGTATTACCATTCAAATGGAAATCAGTTTTGTTTGACCCTAGTATGTTAAGTGCTACCTTAGTTTAACATCTGCTAGCCCTTCTCCATCCTTTTTTCTCATTACAAGACTTTCTTCCATTCCATTTTCTCATAAAATTCCTAAAACATATCCATCTTGGTCTGACCAGGCTCTTTCTGTACTTCTTGGTATCATAATGCTTCTAAATCCTCGCCACCTTTTCTACAAATTACCAGTCTGTCGCCTAGCTCGCTCCTTAATCTTGCATCTCAATTTACTACTATCTCTGTTTTATTCTTTCAGTTATCTTTTGGTGTACAAAAGCACATTTGTAGAAATTCCCATGTGATAATGCCACACTTTACATATCCTGCATACACCCTTGCATCTCACTCCTGCTCATGCTTTGTACCATTACCCTGCTCACAAGTAATGCCATTCTCTCTTTATCTCATCAACTTCAGTTCTTATTTATCATACCTGTCAGTATATCTTTATTCACAATCATTGTAATATATTTTTAAGACATCCTCCATTTTCAGTGTGTCACATTTTTGGTCCTTCCTTGACTTGGGTCTCCCTTCTGTACTTCCATTGAACTCCTTTACAGCATTTTCTCCAGCCTTCTACAACCCTGATAATATTTCTCTACCAAACTGTACTCCCGATATATCACCTCAAAGCATGTAATCCGTCTTTTACCTACATTTTTCAGTCCCCAACATCTGCCTAGTTGCATTCAAGCCCTACTTTTTATAACCAGCTGTCAAGAAAACAAAATTCTCCATGCCATCTAAACATCCATCTCTATTTGACAAGTACTTTTTTCTATTCTGTTGCTGTTTCTTGTGTTCCAGTCCTTCCACATTCTCTTCATCTGATCTACAGCCATATAAACATATGACTCAAAGATTGACAAATCCCCCACTGTAACTCAATGACTTTCTTCTAAACTCTTTGGGGTTGCTTTCCTTTCCTGAAGCACCTTGTTCATTCTCTTGTATTCTTTTTATCTCTGGGCTTTCATCCTCTACAAGTACATGCCTACTCAGGCATGCCTCAAACAGGAGCACTGTTTCCCATATTTATTCTGTTGGTAACATATTGTATTCTCATTACATCTACAATAGTGACAATGAGCCCCTTTCTCTCAGCTATAAATACATGCCCTCCATTTTTCTTCTCTCTCTCTCTCCTGCCTGTTCCTCATGTAATCAGATCTTTTTACTCCATTCTATTCTCACGTCTTTTCTTCAGATGTTGAGTTCCCTCAGCACTGCCTCTAAGGTTTTGGTGAAGCAGCATTCAGTCATCAGCAACATGCTAAAAAGTATCTCTTCTTTCCTTGCAGTTTTGTTACATCCAGCAATGTTCTCTCCTTTCTTATTAAAATGTTGACATAGAGTATAAGTGGTGAGAGGGAAAGCAGACATCCCTGTTGAGCACATCATTGCCTCTCTACCTTCTTTGGCAGTCATCCATTCATTTGTGCATTATACCTAGTTCATAAATCTTTCTCAAAACCTAACTACTTGAGTACAAGAATTAATACTGTGCATGTAAGCATGCCAAAGGAATTCCTATGTCATGCGCACTGTTCTTCGTGTGTGTGCAGTTTTCATTTGCATTATGCTCATCATATTATGCATGTAAATGTTTTCCATTCTCCTGAGATCGGTCCATTGGAATCAGTGTCCTACCTGGTTAAATGAATAAATAATGTATTAATTAATTTTTGCCTTTACATCTTATGCAAAAATGAATAGAATAACATCATTTTCAGTTTCTTGGGAAAAATATAATATTTCATTCAAAGTATTTCTTTATATAAGCTTCAATTCTTTTTTGATTTATATACTTTTGAATTCCTTTTGCCTACTGCCATAAAAATATTTTTGTTTACAATTTTTAGGTATAATGTGATATTAGGTCCCCCCCCCAATACTTGCTCAGTTGTTTCACCTTCTTTATTTACTTTTCCATATTGAATGCTGTATAAAATCCCTGGTCACTTTAAATATAGCATGTGATTCCTGCCTTCCATATCTTGTTTATTTTCTTATACTCCCATAGTATCTGCTTTCCAGAGTATTTTTTACTTTATTCGTCATTCTTTATGTATTCTTCTTTTCCTCTCTAGTCAGATGATCCACATTCACTTTAGGATAATTCCTTGTTACAACATGCTCAGCACTATTTCTTTATCTTTGTTTCCAGCAACAATGTTACCCCCCCTTCCATGCTGCTCACTACTCTCTTCTACTTAGTAGTATTTATGGGTCTATATTACATTCTCGAAAGCTGACAATATCGAATCTGACATTGTCAACACGAGAATATTGAACGCTCAGAATCTCGAGTGTGTAAACAGAAATCTCCGTAAGGGGAGATTTCCATTTACTGCAATGTAGTATGGTTTCGGAGTTGGTATATTTAAGTAGCGGGGGGTGTGGGGGGTGCAGGGGGCTTGTCCCCCTGCTTAAACCTGTTAGGGTACTTATTTCATTTTTTTTTTTTTTTTGTCTTTTTATACGGTCGTTGTTTGAAGACATCGATCATATGGTGTTGACCAGATGTTGTTCGATGTTTTCAAACATCGATCTTATAATATAGACCCATATTTATTATATCTCAGTGCTTCAATGCCTTCCTACCCCTTCTTCTTATTACCCACCTGCTTTAATTCTCTCTCTTTCCATATTCCCAACCCTTCCCTCACCATGTAGCCTACATATCACTGTCACCTGATGCAGTTAACTTTGTTCTTCTATATTCAGGTGGATGTGGTTTGGTTTGACTGAAATTCTACACTTATAGTCAATAATCCCCTACTCTCTACTGGCCTATATTCCCTATTTCTGTAGTCTGCCATCTGATTGTGTCCTCTGTGCTCCTGTATACTCAAACTTTTCATGCCTCTAGCTTCCCCCAATAACTTTTGGTTTTCTTTTTATTTCATGGTTACACTATAAGTTCATAGGTGAGTCCTAGGCTGGCTGCCATTTGTAGTCCCTTTTATGTCTAGGCAATTTCCTTTAATGGTAAGAATCAAACCATGTACATTGTATCTGCAAGGCAAACACCTTAACCGTTAAGGCCAATCCCAACCACCTTAAAAAGTTCTGATTGTGTCAAGATTGTATCACCCCAGATGGGAGAATAAGCCCTTTGTCCCTGTCTTTGCCCTTTTTAAAGTTTTTTGCTGATACTAATATCAAACAATTCATAGCCAAGATTTGCAGATCTATTGATTCTATCTAACTGTGTGTGTGCGTGTGTGTGTGTGTGTGTGGGGGGGGGGGGGGGGAGTGTGCTGTCACTTTCTGTCCTGTATTTTCTAACATTAAAGTTGTGTGTGTATATATATATATATATATATATATATATATATATATATATATATATATACAAAATATAATTCAATTATTAAGTAAGCAAAACAAAGTTCTGTAGATCAGCATTTGTTTTATTTATTTATTGATAGTTTTGTAAACAGGATGGTTAGGCTATTCAGATGACTGTTTTCAGCCATATACTAGTCAACTGCATAGAATAAAAAAGTAATTGAGACAGCAGTTAACAATCAGCTAAAACAAAATGATCAAATTGTGTAGTATGTACAATTAATTATTAGGCTGACTAACTTAAATAAACGAGGTTAAATAAATGAGGTTAAAATAGTGTATCTTTTGTCAAAAAATATTATGTTGTATCCAAAAGAGACTGAAAATACAGCTAATACTGCCTGTTTTATTCATACTTTATACAATCATGGGCAGCTATGTATAGAAATACATATTTGTGCATTTTTTTGTCTACAAAATTGTGCTAAAGGAATGATTTAAGATGGAGAAGTTAAGACAAGATGGAACTATGGTAGTCCGTCAAGAAAGTGGTACCCAATGCTTTCAGAGAAGAGTACTTTGAGATTATTTTTGCACAATGTATTTAACAGTCTGTCGTTTTCATTTCCCAAGTTTTGTTCATTCTCTACCGTGTGCCCGTCCAGTATGTTTTCACTTTAATAATGGCGTGCAGTGGGAGAACAATACATGCCTAATATTCAACTCATAACTTGCCCTTCCTTTTGTGTCTCTTAGTGCTACATATACAATTCTCCATAACTAGCTTTTCCCATTCTAGAGATTGTCTGAGATCTCTTCGCCAGTTGCACTGATTTCAGTGATTATGTGGCATTCTCAACACACACATTTATCTTTGCTCTCACAGCTGCTTTATCTACTTAAGGGCATCACGATAATTCATCAGGTTTTCTACTACTGAAATCCAAAACAGCATATGTAAACTGTTAAGAACCACTTTAGTGGATAATTTAGAATGCCATCCCATATAAGCAAAATATTAAAATTAAGCACTTAACATGATGGAAGAAAAAAATAAGAAATTATGTGTTGGTCCAAAGCCCAAATGCACTAAAACAGAGATCTGATGTAATGCAAAATGTCAAACAATAAAAGGTATTGTATCACATCTGTTTTCCAGTGTCTTTGTGTTTTCTATTGCACTGAACATGCATGATTTTGTTGGGGTGTATATTCTCCTCCACACTCTTATGAGAAGTTTTTCCTCTACACTTGCAATAATTCCCTTTGCTGCAAGATGGTGCCACTCGAGACTTTAGATATTAATGTGCAAGGACAAAGCAGTTGGTACATTTCTCCTAAAAAAAGTCATCGGGCCAGATTCACAAAGGCTTGCCACAGAGTCTAAGAGTAGAGTAAGACTCCATGCAGCCAACATGTCTGCTGAGTGATCCAGGAACAGCCGGTAGGCACGTGCAACAGAGATCCTTAAACGAGTCCTACACAGACAGGGCTTGGATATGCAAATTACCTCAATTGCAGGCGAAAGCTATGCAAATGTGGTAAATTTGCAATCCAGGCAACCCGAACCTGTCCGAGTAGGAGTAGTGTTATTTGGAGAAATGTACTCAGTTGACAACTGAGTACGGTTCTACAAATAGCAAAACGGAGCCGTGACAGCTCCAAAAAAAGGATGCATTCACATGAGTAAGCATGCCAATGGCCAAAAATACGGCCATTGGCAACGTTAAGTGATGCAAAATAAAAATAAAATATATATTTTTTTCATCCTGATCTCCGGGGTTTAAGCGTGGCAGAGTCAGCAAACACGCCATGCTCTAAAAAACAGAAAATCAATAATGAAGATCCAAAATGTGGATTTTAATGCTAATATGAATTTACAATGCAAGTGAATAGCAGGCTGAAGACAACATGGCCACCGAGTAGAGGTTGCTAAGGGGGAAGCTCAGTCTAAGAGATGTAACCAAGCATTAGTAGGCAATCCTATGTAAATGAGGGTTAGGATAGTGAATCACAAGTTTACATAGCAAATGAGCACAGTCAGTGGAGTGTAGGAGTAGGATAAGGGGAGTAACAGAGTAGAAGATAGGTGATATCATGAGGGGGTATGTATGAAAGAAGTGAAGCTCATTGGAGCAGAGTGGCATGTGTCAGCTGTCATTTACACATCATTGTAAGAGGTGTGTCAACAGGTAGGCTAGGTAAAGGCAAGAAACTGAAGGTGTATGCCGTGGATAACACTAAAGTTTCTTGCTGAGCGGGAATGCGCGCGTGTGCATGCCTGTAAACTCGAGTAAGACAGTGTGCGCGAGTGTAAGTGTGAGTGCGCGCGTTTAAGCCAGAGTAAGCATGTATAAGGCTGTTTAAGGAGTTGTAAGCGCGTTTGCCCTGGTGTGCATGAATTTTAACAAGAATAAGCAAGTTTTAGTCCATGTAAGCATGTGTGCGCGCATGTGAGCTGGTGTGCACGTGTTTGCGCTTGTGTGCACGGCGCTGCCCCTGAGGAAACAGAAAGGGAAAAGGAAGCACAACAAATAGTAGGAAGCTACCAGGGAGTACTAGCAGAGCTAGCAGGTGAAAACAATCAGAATCAGGCAATTATACAGGCAGTACACTAGCCCAGCCCAGCACCTAAAACTCTGCAAACAACAGTCCATTATGTTTCTCTCAAGAGACACTGCAACACTGCAGTAAGTTAATAGAAGTGAAAACTGAAAAAGCTTTACTGAGACAAAGAAATGTTAGGGGCTGCCATTGCTGTTATAAGGCGACATATGCAACATGCTGAGGGTGGTGAAAATGCGAATGCTGCTGGACAACCCACAGTGAGGAGACAGAGAAGAGTGTACAGGCCCAGGGTAACCTACCAGGGGCTACATGAGCTGGAGATAGTGGAACGCTATAGAGTGGACAGAGACCTCTTGCAGCAAATTGTTGAGCTGTGCAGGCCACGCCTCACACACAGAACCAACAGAGGGAAACCCATCCCAGTGGAAACCAAGGTATGTGTTGGCCTAAGAATATTAGCAACAGGTGCCTTCCAGAGACCAACTGGTGATATGATGAGGATATCACAGGCATCAGCATCCAGGGTACTGCACCAGTTCCTGGATGCCATATCAGCACATGTCGGTGATCATGTATATTTCCCCAATTCCCGTGAGGTATTGGCCAGCAATATGCGTCTCTTCCAGCAAATAGCGGAATACCCTGAGGTAGTGGGTGCAATAGACTGCATGCACATACGCATCAAAGCACCAGCCGGTGAGCGGGGTAGGGTCTACTTCAACCGCAAGGGCTTTCCCTCCATCAACTGCCAGGTTGTGTGTGATGCCCAGGGCATAATACTGAATGTGTGTCCTGGCTGCCCTGGAAGCTACCATGATTCCCATATCTGGCATCTGATGCAGCTGTACCAGACATTTGCCAATGGGGACATCCCACATGGTCAATTAGTGGGGGATGCTGGCTATGCACTGGAGCTATGGCTGATGACACCCATCAGAAATGCACAAACACCTGAACAGGAATACCATAATGAGGCACACGCACAAACACGAAATGTAATCGAGCATGTGTTTGGGCGGCTGAAGTCACGGTTCCGGTGCCTGGACACATCTGGTGGAGCCTTGCAGTACTCACCAACTACATGTACCCAAATTGTCATGGTATGTGCTATGCTACATAATATGATCCTGCAAAAACAGCTGCAGCAGGACCAGCATAGGCCTGGGCCAAACAGCCCCCCACCATTGCCAAGGCCATCACAGGCAGAGCGTGACTCGGAGGAGGAACACCCTGAGCATACCCCAGTAGGCAGAAGGAGGCGTGCCCAGTATGCTTTGGCCTTGGCAAAGAGGCAACGCATAGCACATACACTGGCTCAGTAGGAACTCTGGAAATTATACCTCTCTCTGACTTGCACATATAGTAAAAGGGATGCCTAAGTTGACACTACCTGCTTTCAAACATGTATAGGGAGTGTGGTATGTGCATCCGACATAGGCAGCCCTCCAGCACCACCTGAGGCATGATTGCCATGTGTTAAGCAATATAAAGCAGTGCTAAACAGCATTTACCACCATGTAGTATATGTAAACAAAATCGCACACACCAACTAGCACAACTGTGGTCAATGCTGAGTAATATTGGGCAACGTCCAGCAATGTTGGTTAATATTGAGCAATGTTGGACAAGCCTGGTCTAAGTAGGGCATAGCTGAACAAAAGCCAACATGCTCATATTTGCCCGTAAGCAGTCTGGTATGCTCAGTATAAAATTATAAAGCAGTGATGGGCCTCAAACCCAGGATACGGTGCACTATAGTCATAATACTGAACCACTAAACCATGACAGTATTGCAGTGGTCAGCCTGTATGAAGAAATGTTGATAAGAGTATGCAAAGTATCTCATGGAAACCCTGCAGGCACAGCATAATCCCTGTCGAGTTATGACACAAAGGTGAGTCCTGCAGTAAGAATAGAACTTGACTTCCAACACACACAGTATAAATGTTAATATTGGTCATGTTCACACACATCAACAAATGTAGTGGACCTCAGACAACAACAACATACTGAAAGTTCACACTGGGCATGCTCACACACTTGAATAAATGAGACAAATGTCAGGCAACAAAACACGGAAAGCCTGAACTGGACATGCTCACACACTTAGGCCATGTCTGAGTACAGCAGTGGGCCACACATATCTGGCAGTTGCATGTGTTAACCCAGGAACCTCTCACTATCCAGCAATCTGCCCTGTGCACACAGTTATATGACAACAGACACATATATAATATAGTGGAACCCTGTCATAATCAAATATGTTCTGCAGATACCTAAGTTGTTTATAGAAACTGGGAAAGCAAAGATGATAAAAACCTGCAAACAGTATCAGCAATAAACATTGTGCATCCCGAACATTATCATAGGTTCAGAGGTCGATACTAGGCTATCTGCCCTAGGGCATGTACAAGCCTAGCCAGAGTGTGTTTGGCTTTCGCAACCCTGTCAGATTTCTGCACTGTGCCTGTGAATAGTAGGTCACACAAGATAGCCCATGTACGTTTAGTCTACTGTGCCTCTGTCTAGCAGGGACCCAGAAGATATCCCAGGGGTAAACATACGATCACCCATCCAGTTGTCAAGATGTCTCCTGTAGGTGGTCAGTGGGTGGCTCTGTCTCTGCGAAACCGGGATTGCAATCCAGAGTGAGTGGAGCCTCTGGGATAAGAATCTGTCCCTCCAGCATGTCCTATTAACATCTGTGCTGAGGTATATGTCCCTGGAGTGTGTAGCTCCAAGGGAGTCAGATAACCTGAGGTGGAGCATGTCCAGTAATTCTGGGTTGGATATTTCCGTACACAACAGGCACACATCATATCCTAGTAGGCGGTAAGCGACTGAGTAGAGCTGGAGTTACTGTATCCGAACTGCGCAGGGCATCCATGTGAGTCCCTAGATCTGCTTGTTGAGGAACTTTTGTGGCCATTACAGTGGCTGCAGGTGTCGGGTAAGGTACATCCCAAATGTGGCATTGTAACCAAGCATGGTCGTGATGAGTATAGGGGCACAATGACCTCATTCGATTTAGATGTGAAACCATATGGGATAAGGTGGGCTATATAGAAGGTCTGTCTAACCACTTTGGCAATGTGATTGTCAAAGGCAGCAGTATGAACAAGTCATGTCCCCATAACCCCTAACAACTCCTACCATATGTAATGGATTACTACCTATGTGGTAATGTGTGGGCATGTTGTTATTCCCAAAGGGGATGACTATGCAACTAATGGCATTTAGCTGTAGGTCATGGCTCAGGCACCAGTCATCCATCTCTGTGAGACCCTGTTTGAGTATGCATGTGCCAGCTGGAGAGTTGATTATGGCACCCAGTTTGCAGTCATCTGCGAACATGGTCAGCCATATTCCTCCTGTGTTAGCCTGTATGTCAGACAAATATATACTGAACAAGAGAGGTCCCAGGACTGAGCCTTGTGGGATGCCATGTGTAACTGGTGTATAGTCAGACATGGCACCTGCAATACTGACCATGTGGGTGCTATCCCTGATCCAGGTAGCAATCCATCTTGTGAGATATGTGTCCATATCGACGCTGATGAGCCTATGCACAATGGCTGAGTGGGGTATTGTATTGAAGGGTTTTGCAAGGTCCAGGTAGGCTGTGTGGACAACTGTCCCTACGTCGATGGACCTAGTAACCGTTTAAAGAATACAAACAGGTTCAAGAGGCAAGATCTGCCCACAACAACGCTGAAATGTGTAGGACACAGTATCTGTAGGTTCCCGATGTCTATGTGTATGAGTCCCATGACAATGCACTCCATAGCTTTTCAGAACAGGCTAGTTAGGCTTATAGGGCGATATTGTCTGTGGTCTGTTGTGGCACCAACTCTGTGGAGTGGGACCACTGTCACTGTATGCCATTCCTTGGGTACATATCCTGTAGTAACTCCGATATTGAACAGTGACTTAATGTGAGGGTTACGTCTGTCATGAAGCTCATGTAAGATGCAGGCCGGGACACCGTCTGGTCCCATTGATGCTGTGTTGTTCACTTTGGGGAGGGCAGCACTCATCTGTTAATTTGTGATGTCAGGGAGGTTACACTCTGTTGGGATGGATATCTGCTCCTTAGAGGGGGATGGGGGGGAGACATCTGCACTGAACCTGTTTGCCAGGATGTTGGCAATGTCAGTGGGTTCAGGGTATGTGTAGTCAGTATGCAGTAACTCACAGCATATCAGTGAGTGTCCACCCAGGTTCCTGACATAACTGAAGAAGGCCTTGTGATTGTCCTACGTGTCTGGTGCAATTGTCTGTTAGAAGCGGGCCTTAGATAAATTCATGTGTGATCGTAGCTGTCTGCTAGTACAGATTACAGATGTCTTCCCTGTCTGGGATTGTGCTGTATCATGTAGTAGCTTCCTCCTTTCGTTGTATAGCTTATTAATGGCCGGGGTCTACCAGACAGGTCCTCTGACATTGGTGGAGTGAGTCTTGTTGTTATTTGGAATAGCACAATCCATGCAATCCACTAGGTGTCCATAGAATGTGTATGTAAAGGATTCAGCAGTCTGAGCCATATTTACCACTATCCCAGGGTCTCTGAAGGATACCACTTTGCTTTGGTGAAGTGAGACGTTTGCTTATGAGAAGTTCACCAAGATTACCCAGGATGGGTGTGGGGACGGGATATGGATGTCCAGTGAGATAAATGTATGTTCTGACCTTACCAATGAGGGGTATATCGCTGGTGTGGAACATAGAGTCCCCGTGTTGGTGATGATCAGGTCCAATATGTTTTCTCCTCTTGTGGGTGTGGTGACCGGTTGTGCCATAGCATATGAGTTTACAAATAGTAGTGACTGTTGGGCGAGGGTGTTGGGGCTTGAGTAGTATCCCCAGTCAATGTTTGGGTATTTGAAGTCACCCAATATAATGGTGTTTGGGGAGACCTTCATATTCTCCATTGTTCCCAGGAAAGCCGAGTGTTGTTCCTGAGTTTGGGCGGGTGGTCTGTAGCAGGCTACAAACTTTAAGTCAGTTTTGCACACTGTTAGTTGCATATGTATGGTCTGTGATGCTTCGTGCAGTGCTACTAACCTGGAGGTGTGTGTATCTGTGATGTATATGGATACTCCCCCTATTTGTGTTGTCCGTTCCGAGTCTTGTGGTCAGAAAGCATGGTATGAAACATAACCTGGTAGTGCTGGTGTGCATTTGTGAACCTGAACCAGGTATCTGTTAGTGCACAGATATCGCTATTCTCCATACTGAGGAGAGTCCTGAGTCGGCATAATTTGAGGGTAACACATCTGGTGTTGAGCAGCATTACCCTTAGTTTCATTTACTCTGTAATGTCTATGGAGGTGGGTTTTTCTTTTGAGCCCTGCTTAAAAAATGCACTATGGTGGTAGCAAGAGCCTTAGCCAGTATTTGAAAGTCCAAGGGTGACAGGTGCAAGCTGTCCATAGCGAAGCTACGTGGCATGTCGAGCATGTCACCCCAGGCTGACAGACACTGGATCCCCTTTGAATGACACCAATATGTTAGTCAACTGTTAAACGTGATAAGTTTGTCTGTATACTGTGACATCATACTTGGTGAGTGTAAGATGCTACACAAGGCCAGGGTCATACTGGCCTGGCCTACATGATCAGAGAGTTCCTCTATGTATCATGTCATGTGGTCCAGGGAGGAACGTCTGAGGTTTTACGCACCAGCATGGACAATGATGGAGCCATTTCTATACTTGCTGTGGAGTGACCTGAGTGCATGTTTTATGTGGTGGATCCTGGCACCCGACAGACAGCTGAAAGTGACCATCCCCTTGTTCGGCCTGGTGAGTGGGACGTCAGTGTGTCTGACAATAAGTGTCACCTATTACAAGTGTATTAGGTGTGTTGCTTAGCCTGAAGGGCAGTGACTGTGTGGCACACTGACATTGTGAACTATGTGATATGTGGGTATTGTAGTGGGGTAGCAGTTGTTTGTGTGTCTGCTTTGGAGGTCTCTGCTGCTTAGGCAGAGTTTATTTAGAGCCTCCGAGTATGTTTATGTATGATAATGTGGTTTGATTGCTGTCGCTATAGGTTAATGTGAGACTGATATGTGGTGTGTGTGGTTACCTTCACCACCTGATAGACTGTGCCAGTCATGGGTCGAGAGAGCTCAGCCTCCCTCCTGTATATCTATATAGTTGCATCTCTCACATATATCTGAGTTTGTTGGGAGGAGGAGAGGGTTGTCTGTGTACATGAGGCAGTTGTGACATTGTGTCAAAATCACAATATTCACCAGCTGGACCGGAGAGTACACACAAAACCGACCTCTGGACATGCCAGGATATTATGATGACATACTCTGTAGACTGATCACAAAGGATCAGTAGGGTGTTAAGTGTGTAAAAGAGTATAACAGGGATTAGTGCTCAGGTTTGTCGGTGTTTTGTAAAGAGTAGCTGCGAAGGAGTCCAAAACGGAATCATGACACCTCCTTCACCTATGTCAAAAATAGCAATGTACACTCATATATGTCCTGAGTCAGGGCCAACTGTACCTGACTGACAATGCCGACATCCTGTCAGACAGGCCCATATATACATACCTGCCTCCCACTGCCAAAAGTCACTATCATCATACCTGGAGATATCACATGTAGAATGGGTGAACAGCTCCCCACAAAGCCGAAAGCATGGCAGCAATTAGATTACATTGTTTTACTATATGTGTCATGAATGAACTATAGAACAAACAGACCCTGCACCTGAACAGTCTGTTGAGCCTCACCCTCTCCACAGGACCTGGAACCATTGAATGTGTTACAGCAACATATGGCTCTCCCCACAAGTGTTGGTGCACAACACACCATGGGAAGTATAGTCCAGTAAGCCTATGAAGTCTGATTTGCAAGGCCATGGAGTCCATCATGGTTGAAGTCATAAACAGAGCTATTGGAAGCTGACAAACACACAACCCTACCAACTGTGGTATGTTCATGTGCAGATCATGGTTCCCAGACATGCTAGACTGTTTGCAAGGCAGCCACCCAGGACACACATCACTGAACGGGGCTACACATGTCTCACATAGACTTTGAATAGCCCTTTATCAACATCCCAGATACATGTCGTATCTACAAAACCAACAGTCTGTGCATAAATATGTGTTGACATATGAAGGAATGTCAATTTGTCCACAGATAGATAACACAAGCTAAGAATTGTGTGGTCCTGTTCAAGCTGTTGACACCTGCCGACCCACATGGCTCATTCCTGGGATTGCATAAAACAAAGTGTACACACATTGCCATGTAAAGTCTGATGATGTCAGCATCATACAAATATAGCAGGAGAAAAAAAGCCACCCATTAAAGCAAGTAGTGCACTGTGTTAATGCGTATCTCTCTAGTATCATAACATAGTTAGGTAGGGGTTTGAATCCTGCAATTGCTGATTGTCTGTGATTTCCTTGTAGAGGAGTGGCCTTTTTGGAGACTGGGAAAACACAATAAAAGAGGTACATTCCTCTTTGGAAAGTATGATGATGTCAGCATCCTACAAATATAGCAGGAGAAAAGAAACCACCCAGTAAAGCATATAGCGCGCCGTGTTAATGCCTATTTCTCTAATATCATAACATAGTTAGGTAGGGATTTAAATTATGTAATTGCTGACTGTGTGTGGGGGGTGTGCGATTTCCTTTGAGAGAAGTGCCCTTTTTGGAGACTGGAAAAACACATTAAAAGAGGTACATTCCTCTTTGGAAAGTCTGATGATGTCACAAATACAGCAGGAGGAAAAAAAGCCATTCAGTAAAGCGTATAGCGTGCTGTGTTAATGTGTCTCTCTCTAGTATCATAACATTGTTAGATAGGGGTTTGAATCTTGCAATTGCTATCTATGTGTGTAATTTCCTTTGAGAGGAGTGCATTTTTGGAGACTGGGAAAACACATTAAAAGAGGTACATTCCTCTTTGGAAAGTCTGATGATGTCAGCATTCTACAAATACAGCAGGAGAAAAGAAGCCACCCAGTAAAGCATATAGCATGCTGTGTTAATGTGTATCTTTCTAGTATCATAACATAGTTAAGTAGGGGTTTGAATCCTGCAATTATTGACTGTGGGGGGGGGGTGTATGTGTGTGATTTCCTTTGAGAAGAGTGCCCTTTCTGGGGATTGGGAAATCACATTAAAAGAGGTACATTCCTCTTTGGAAAGTCTGATGATGTCAGCATCCTACAAATATAGCAGGAGAAAAGAAACCACCCTGTAAAGCATATAGCATACCATGTTAATGCATATCTCTTTAGCATCATAACATAGGTTGGGGTTTGAATCCTGCAATTGCTGATTGTGTGTGATTTCCTTTGAGAGGAGTACCCTTTTTGGAGACTGGGAAAACACTTTATAAAAGAGGTACATTCCTCTTTGGACAGTCTGATGATGTCAGCATCCTACAAATATAGCAGGAGGAAAGAAAGCATCCGGTAAGGCATACAGTGTATCATATTAATGCATTATCTCTCTAGTATCATAACATAATTAGATAGGGGTTTGAATCCTACAATTGCTCACTGTGTGTGTATGTGTGTGATTTCCTTGAGGTGAGTGCCCTTTTTGGAGACTGGGAAAACACATTAAAAGAGGTACATTCCTTTTTGGAAAGTCTGATGATATCAGCATCCTACAAATATAGCAGGAGAAAAGTAACCACCCAGTAAAGCATATAGCGTGCCGTGTTAATGCGTGGGGTGTGTATGTGTGTGATTTCCTTTGAAAGGAGTGCCCTTTTTGGAAACTGGGAAAACACATTAAAAGAGGTACATGCCTCTTTGGAAAGTCTGATGATGTCAGCATCCTACAAATATAGGAGGAGAAATAAAACCAGCCAATAAAGCATGTAGTGCGTCGTGTTAATGTGTATTTTTCTAGTATCATAACATAGGTAGGGGTTTGAATCCTGCAGTTGCTGACTGTGGGTGTGTGTGTGTATTTGTGAGATTTCCTTTGAGAAGAGTGCCCTTTTTGGAGACTGAGAAAACACATTAAAAGAGGTGCATTCCTCTTTGGAAAGTCTGATGATGTCAGCATCCTACAAATATAGCAGGAGAAAAGAAACCACCCAGTAAAGCATATAGCATGCTGTGTTAAAGTATATCTCTCTAGTATCATAACATAGTTAGGTAGGGGTTTAAATCCTGCAATTGCTGACTGTGTGTGTGGGGGTGTATGTGTGCGATTTCTTTTGAGAGGAGTGCCCTTTTTGGAGACTGGGAAAACACATTAAAAGAGGTACATCCCTCTTTGGAAAGTATGATGATGTCAGCATCCTACAAATCTAGCAGGAGAAAAACAACCACTCACTAAAGCATATAGCGTGCTGTATTAATGCGTATCTCTCTGCTGTCATAACCTAATTAGATAGGAGTTTGAATCTTGCAATTGCTGATTGTGTGTGGGGGGATGTGTGTGATTTCCTTTGAGAGGAGTGCCCTTTTTGGAAACTGGGAAAACACATTAAAAGAGGTACATTCCTCTTTGGAAAGTCTGATGATGTCAGCATCCTACAAATATAGCAGGAGAAAAGAAACCACCCACTAAAGCATATAGCGTGCCGTGTTAATGTGTATCTCTCTTGTATCATAATATTGTTAGGTAGGGGTTTGAATCTTGCAATTGCTATCTGTGTGTGTGTGATTTTCTTTGAGAGGAGTACCCTTTTTGGAGACTGGGAAAACACATTAAAAGAGGTACATTCCTATTTGGAAAGTATGATGATGTCAGCATCCTACAAATATAGCAGGAGAAAAACAACCACTCACTAAAGAATATAGCATGCTGTGTTAATGTGTATCTCTCTAGTGTCGTAACCTAATTAGGGAAGAGTTTGAATCCTGCAATTGCTGATTGTGTGTGGGGGGATGTGTGTGATTTCCTTTGAGAGGAGTGCCCTTTTTGGAAACTGGGAAAACACATTAAAAGAGGTACATTCTTCTTTGGAAAGTCTGATGATGTCAGCATCATACAAATATAGCAGGAGAAAAGAAACCACCCACTAAAGCCTATAGCACGCCGTGTTAATGTGTATCTCTCCTGTATCCTAATGTTGTTAGGTAGGGGTTTGAATCTTGCAATTGCTGTGTGTGTGTGATTTTCTTTGAGAGGAGTGCCCTTTTTGGAGACTGGGAAAACACATTAAAAGAGCTACATTCCTCTTTGGAAAGTCTGATGATGTCAGCATCCTACAAATATAGCAGGAGAAAAGAAACCACCCAGAAAAGCATATAGTGCGCCGTATTAATGTGTATTTTTCTAGTATAGTAACATAGTTAGGTAGGGCTTTGAATCTTGCAATTGCTGACTGTGTGTGGGGGGTGTTTGTATGTGTGTGATTCCCTTTGAGAGGAGTGCCCTTTTTGGAGACTGGGAAAACACATTAAAACAGATACATTCCTCTTTGGAAAGTCTGATGATGTCAGCATCCTACAAATATAGCAGGAGAAAAGAAGCCACCCAGTAAAGCATATAGCATGCTGTGTTAATGTGTATCTCTATAGTATCATAACATAGTTAGGTAGGGTTTTGAATCCTGTAATTGTTGACTGTGTGTGGGGGGTGTATGTGTGTTATTTCCTTTGAGAAGAGTGCCCTTTTTGGAGATTGGGAAAACACATTAAAAGAGGTACATTCCTCTTTGGAAAGTCTGATGATGTCAGCATCCTACAAATATATCAGGAGAAACCAGACCACTCAGTAAAGCATATAGCGCGCTGTGTTAATGCATTCCTCTCTAGTATCCTAACATAGTTAGATAGGGGTTTGAATCCTGCAATTGCTGACTGTGTGGTGGGGGATGTATATATGTGATTTCTCTTTCAGAGGAGTACCCTTTTTGGAAACTGGGAAAACACATTAAAAGAGGTACATTCCTCTTTGGAAAGTCTGATGATGTCAGCATCCTACAAGTATAGCAGGAGAAAAGAGACCACCCAGTAAAGCATATAGCATGCCATGTTAATGCGTATCTCTTTAGTATCATAACATAGTTAGGTAGGGTTTTGAATATTGCAATTGCTGACTGTGTGTGTGTGTGTGTGTGTGTGTGTGTGTGTGATTTCCTTTGAGAGGAGTGCCCTTTTTGGAGACTAAGAAAACACATTAAAAGAGGTACGTTCCTCTTTGGAAAGTCTGATGATGTCAGCATCCTACAAATATAGCAGGAGGAAACAAAACACCAAGTAAGTCATATAGTGCATTGTGTTAATGTTTATCTCTCTAGTGTCATAACATAATTAGGTAGGGGTTTGAATCCTGCAATTGCTGACTGTGTGTGTGTAACACTGTTGGTCAATGCAGTGTGGGTTTTGCTTTTACTATGCTATGACATATCAGGATTAAAACAGTATATGCATTGCACACATCAGGTATCTGTGTGGCAAATAAATATATGTACATGTGACCTCAATTAGTACATAGGTGTGAAGGCTACATACTACATGAATACATTTGTTTCCTTTGACAGATTGTGCTGCTGCTTCTCAGATCGTAGGTCACATATGTATGTATGTGACAAGGCCAGCCACTGTAGTAATATGTGGCCAAGGTCATCTGTGCCACACACACCCTTAACAGTTACTATAGAGTAGTGTGAGTGAGGGTACATGCCTGGGGTATATTGCCTGGGGTATATGTCAGACATGTTCATACACAACAACGACTGGCAATAATGGACAGTCATTATAGGTGTACAACAGCCTTGTGGATATGCATTCAGGCCCCTAATGTCTTATGTGATACACCGAGGGACTCCACAATACCTCTGGATATGTGGATACCAAGGGATAGATGACATAACACGTGGCTGTAGGTACACATTGGTACCCAACATACATGTTGGGGGCTACCACCTATGTGGTACTGTTGGGATAGTATGTATAGTAAATGTGGATGACTATGCCGTAGTCGGCCTAGTGCAATACAGCATGTGTCAGACAGCAGGTATCTGTCTGTATGATACCCTTGTGTCAGATATGTGTCCCATCCAGAGAATGCATTGTAGGCCAATGCATGCATTTCCAGATGTGGAGGACATATCTCTAGTGTGTTCGCATGTACTTAAGAGTCCTATATGCCAAACAGGTGTGGTCCCATGAACGGGTGGCGGTCAATACCACTGGTTACTGTTATAGTATAGTACCGGAAGGATCCCACTGTTACTGAGTTCCCTACAACTGTGTGTCAGTTGTCAGGACATCATCCAATGATTGGTTATAGTCATGCTGTTGAGGTTGTGTATACTACCAAAATGCAAAACATTGACAGATATTAACAGTATCACCCACAGCATAGTGTCAACCCATGTCATATACACATGTGCACCCATGTTAGTACATATCTGTAGTAGAATGCATACTGGCCATCGAGAGATACTATGAGATGTTAACAATGTGTAAAACAGGGTATGTCACATGTCCAATGTGTCCACTATGCACGTACATGCAGACAGTGCGCACCCACCATGTTCACAGATGTACACCTGCTAATCTGTACTGCTCACATCACACACGTACTGTCCACTCACTAACACATGCTGGCAACACTCTACACTTCAGCCAAGTGGCACATGGCCGGACGAATGCTACATTGACAATCAGAGCTTTGATGCATCACGCCTGCTCAGATATATCTACAAGGATATCATTACACTTTCCTGTTGACAACTTGGTAATATTGCTACACTGCTATAATGACATCCTGTGCATCAGCACCATGTTAGCCTGTTCCTGCATCAATGTTACAGATGACAGGAGGTGGCACAGGTGTCATCATATGCACAGGGTGTGTTGTTGGTTTGCCAGAGCCCGACATTGACCCATTCAATCGACATGTCTGTGTGTGCGTGTGTGTGTGAGGTACAGCAGTATAGCATGGGCCAATGTTGATGTAATGTGTGTGTATGTGTGAGCCCTAGTTGTTTGGTTAATGTGTGTGTGTCTACATGCACACAGCTCCACCATGTGGCTGCCATATACGGGAGGTTGTGGGACAGCCACAGACTGTACCTGCCAGGCTGTACAGATCACTGTCTCTGGCCACGGACACAGTACCTGTGCCTGGCAGGGGTGCTATGGACAGTATCGGGTATCAACACTGACTGGGTACTATCATCAGAGGCATAGGTATATCGAGTGGACCCATGTCCCTGCTGGGACTGGCCAGAGCCACATGCACGTGGTCTACTAGGACGGTCAATCGACAGGCCAGTACCAGCATTGCTGGGGCTTGTACTGCCACTACGGGAGCGGCTGTGATCTGTGGGCCGTCTGCGACAACTGCCAGCTGTTGATATTGCTGGCATGCATCCATGTCGACGTCTCACCCGTCCTGCACAGTCCTGGCTCATGGAAAACACATTGTGGAGGGCATCTAATGTCTCCCCCCAATGTCTATCAATGACCTCAGTGTAATTCCGGATGGCACCGGCAAGGTCACGGATGCTGTCATTGATAGCGGTGTAATGGGCCCTCTGCACCCTTAGTCCCTGTCTGGTGTACCATTCCATATGTGCATGTGCCTGCATTACAGCCCGGAACATAGTCATGGTTGTAAGACCTGTGAGGGCATGTCTGCCAGGGGCAATATGACCAGCGGTGCTCCCTCAAGAACCCCTGGACATCTGCCTATGTGGGACTGTTCCAGGAATCCGGGTATGGCTGCTGTGAGGGGATGCAAGTGCCATAGGTACCACAGTATCCTGGTCAATGCCAACTGTATGCTGTCCCTCGGCTAAGGCCGCTGGTGATGAGGGATGTATTGGCAGTATGAGTGTGCGCATAGATGGGGCTGAATGCTGTGTACTGTTGATTGGCGGACCAACGACAGACCCTGTCAAACCTGCCTGTGCCACAATACATGTCTCATCATCTCCACTATTTGTGGCAGTGACTTCAGGTTCCCTGCTGCATTCAGCCACCCCAAACTTAGCACCTGTGAGAGGAAGACAGGAAACACACTTTACAATCTGTACATGATGTTAGCACGCGTGCACACATGCACACATGAACACATGCACACAAATACACTCCTCACTACAGCAGATACACACACACACCAGCAATCCAACACATACTCAATAGTGGGTGAAGGTGGGTGACAGTATCACAAGGCAGTCACCTCACACGTGTCAGCATGCAGACTATGTGTTGCTCAAGACCATGCAGTGCGAGTGTAGACGGCCCTATTTCATGACAGTATACATGGCTTTGATGCATGTGTGTAGTTGTTCACTGATTGGCTACACCCTGGAACACAATGTGTACATGGACACAGCATTGCTGTGCAAGTATTATCAGCTCTGCAATGTCCTGTGCACCATCACTCACAGGTATACATACCATGGTTGCATGTGTTATCTGTGTGACACATAGATTTCCATGTCTGATTACAGTGTCTGTGTCCATAGCAGATAATACTGGGCACATGCATGCTGTGTACACACATGGGATGAGTGGTGCATGTAGACATGAAGGAATCCAAATGCTCGACATACCCATTGTACAGTGGTTATGGTGAGTGTGGGACATATTGCAGATATGTCGGTGCCAGCCATGACATGGCATGCTACACGACTGCAACATTATACACCACACATTCCCAATGTGTGTCATGTGACCTATACACCCAATAGCATTCCAGGACATATATGTGTCACTTTGTACAGATGACGACTGCTATGCATATTGTGTATACTGGCATATGTAAGCACACACAACATGCTATGCATATTGTGTATAGGTGCATATGTTTGCACACACACAACACTGAGGTGCAAAGCAATGACTGCTATGTGTAGTACTGTGGTCACTGTAACTAGATGGGGTGTAGTACCATGAGCCATCATCATCATGCATCATGTGGGCACTCACTGCTACTAAAGTGTGACAGACCACCGCCTAGCATGCTGTACCTGTACTACAGTGCTGTGGCTACGTTCACAATTACACAGCCACATTGAACATGGGTGTGTGGGTGCCCAATAGGGAGCATTGCCTAACATGACTGTGTTATGTGTTGAAGAGTGTTGCACAGCCCCATGATAGGCCTCTACCCCTGAGGTTTATCATGTGTGTGTGTATGACATGTGGGATACTGAAGTGTGACCTTACAGCAGATGTGTGGTAATGCCATATGTAGCATGTTGAGGTGTACTGCGTATGATAAACGTGTTATGTTGTGTACAGCTGTAGCAACTATACCTATCCAATGTTCAGTACATTGATGCCACAACTGTGTCTGATACTCTGTGTATTGCATGTCATTGAGGCAGCTACTGACATTACTGAGCTGTGCAGCGTCTTGCAGCAAACATGCATGGCATGCATTATGCGTAGGTGTATTTCGTGTACATGGCCTACACCTCACCTATGACATGCACATTTCATTACCAACAATGCAGTTATACCACACTCACCAGCATGGATCGTCTGCCCTGCTGTCACACCAGAGGGACCTACGAGAATATGAGAGAGTTCGTCAGTGGCCACAACTGTGGCATTGCTACTGTGGGTTTGCTAAACTACAGTATAACAACAGTCGACAGTCACAGGTGTACAGATAATATTCCAAATATCAGTATTGCACAACACTAGGCAGCACAACTGCTAAACACACAGTACACATCTCACGTAGACATAATCTAACAATACAGGTAACTGTAGTCTACAGATAGGGCATGTGACTTGCACGCTCCATGTGAACATGCTGGGTGGCTCCGGCCTCCATGATGACACATGTGTGTGGGAGTTGCTGTTGTTGTCCAGGAGCCACCACGCTTAGGAGCAGCTCCTCCACTCTGGTGAGGGGGGGATGAATGGCCACCCCACCACCTGTGGCAAGCTGTTGTCTCTGGATATCAGACGCATGCCGCCGGACATGTCTAATTAAATCACTGCAGTGATGGTGTACCTGCTCATATGTCTGGTTATGCATGCCTATGTCATTTCCCCTACGAACAAGATCTTGCCACAGTGCAGTCCACTCATGCTGGTGCTGGCTGCTTCTGGAAAACAACAGTGTGTAGTGCTGCACCAGGCTTTGCTGGATCACCTCCTCCTCCTCTGCTGTGTAAGATGGGTTACGTTGGTGGGCCATCAGGCTGAAAGAGATATGAACAATATGTGTGAGTGAGTCCTGTGGCACACTTTACACCCTTAACCACAGATATCACTTCACTGCCATATATACCATCCGTTTGTCTGTCAGAGGATACACACGTTCAATACCACATATTGGTTCTCAGGCCACAACTGACTAACAGTGCCTGGCACACTCTATATATCAAACCACTATACAACAGTACCCGGCACACTGTTTGTGACACAATGCAAAACCTTGCTGCAAGGGTATATATCACACTAATGCACGAACAAAGATGTCATCCATTGCAATGAATGTAAAGTACAGTTACAGTAGTACCAATAAACCACACTAGTCGTTGATGCCATAGCCCTGCCTAACATATGTGCACAGTTGTTAATATAGGTGGCATACTGCTGTAACAGAGTATATATGTTGCTAGATACACACGTATACCTAGTAACACACATATGATTGTGGCCATGGTACAGGCATAATTACACACACATCAGACAAACATGCAACACACCACTGTATACCAACAAAGATGAGCTTTAGCTGCGTACCATACAGTACTGTGTGCCACTACTTACAAACCCTTATGCCTGAGTTATGTCCTCTATGCAGACTACAGGAAACACACATGTCAGTGTTTCCAAGCAATGTGGACACACACCATACTGTGCTGTTTAGGCCTACAGCTTCAGGTAGTGCTACAGTTCATATGGGAGTCAGATTCACCAGGAGTACCACTCACTAAGCATACATGTATTGCTTTAGCCTACAGTGGGACACCACAGTCGTCAACAAGGAACTACATCACATCATATGCCATAGTACTATGTCTGCCTAACAATAACATACACATCTTTTGCTGGCCTCACAGCTAGGATAGACACTATCTTATCAGATACAACTTCACACTACTCTATCGCACCTTTACAGACCTTGCACACATTCAGCGTTACACTTATTCAACCTCACATAGTATATGTGTGAGTGCATAGTGGCATAGGTAGGTGAGATGCTGCTGGCCCTAGGGACTACAGCAGCCTAGCCATATGCTACCCTGACCTTTGCCACACATGTACTTTGATTTCACCTGCCCCTGTCAACCAGAACCACAGAGAGGATTCCTGGGGTGTATTACCAATCTCCCAACCAATCATCAGGGGTATTTATGACAACTGCTAATGAGGAGCCTAGTTTGCTATTGCTAGGTGGTCTATTCCAGAGTATGGCATATCTCTGAAGTTAGGAACCTATTCCTCCAGCATGTGCTGTTTAGTGAGCTGATGAGGTTTAGGGCCGTAGAGCATGTACCCCGGAGGGATTGTGATATGTTGCCATGGTGGTTGTCACACAGGTATGGGTCTGACATACCTGTGTATGTCCGGCAGAGGTCACCTCTGTGTGGGCGGTATGTAATACAGTCTAGCTGTGGTTTTGTGAGTCAGTCTGCAAAAGGCATCTGTTTGAGGCCAGTATTACCCTTTGTGAGGTATGTATGTGGCCTTTCCACAGTAGTTGTCATGTGAGGTACATACCACACGGGGCATTGTGATGAGTAGAGGGGAACACTGACCTATATATCTCTACATGACACACCTGTTGTCATGACACATACCACATAGACAGATTACAAGTCTAGTGTGGCACTGTCTTTATCAAAGGGGAGGCTACTGTCCACCTGTGTCCCATGTTCCCTTATCACACCTTCAGTGTTATGTAGATTTCTAACTATGTGGTAGTTAATAGGTACAGTGTTTTGGAAAGGAGGAATGGCACTGCAGTATTGGCACTTGTCTACAGTCCATGCCTTGGTCACCACACACCTGTTGCAGTACATATGACCCCGTGTCTCTCTCT
Source organism: Protopterus annectens (assembly GCF_019279795.1). Classification (NCBI taxonomy): domain Eukaryota; kingdom Metazoa; phylum Chordata; order Ceratodontiformes; family Protopteridae; genus Protopterus; species Protopterus annectens. The sequence continues at coordinate 953,543,333 of NC_056728.1, forward strand.
CTCTATAAATATATATATATATATATATATATGTATGTATATATATATATATATATATATATATATATATATATATATATATATATACATATCCATACACATACATGTACACATCCATTGCTGTACATATGGATGTACATATAGGCACATGTACAGTCTACCTTTCATGGTGGGGATATCACTTATGCGACAGTTGTGGGATGTACAGTTATGTGATTATAGTGCACAGTGTTGTGCAGAATGCATTTTGGTGTCCTCAGCCCATGTAGCTTTAGCAGGCCTCACTGGCTGTAACACAGCAGAGCTGACAAATCAGTCCCACAGTGTTTAACCACCACATGACATATATCAGCACTGCATGCTGTTTTCTATGCCTCACACTATGGCCTACATAGATATTTGCACATAACAACCTTCAACGACATATATGTGTCCACCCTTCACTAACAGTTGCAGTATGCCCCTTGCCCTATGCACATGTGCAGATACAGATGGATATGTACTGCTGCCACATATGGATGATTTGCAGTGTGTAGAGTACTCTTCAGAAACATCTACTACATGCCGGCACATACATATGACTTACATACCTTACCTTTGTTTTCCCTGCTCCATCTGTTGTTACTGTTTTGTTGCTTTTTTTTTTGGTTGTTTGTTTTGGGATTTCTCTGTCTGTTTCTGTGTCTGTTTCTGTCTCTGTTTCTTTTCTCTGTGTCTCTGTGTCTCTGTTTCTCTCTCACTCTCGCTCTCTATCTCGATCTCCCTGTTCCTGCAATGATATTATTGCATGTGTGGACAGCAGGTACAGCCTGCTTTTCTAGGTATCTGCACATGTGCATGTGACAGCCTCTGCACCATTTGCTGCCCACCATTCAGTAGTTGCATGCAAACCAAAGAACAAAAATGAAATTTGTAAAAAATGTCCACGGAGGCAAGGGCTCACCCAAAAGATGCTTTATTCCAACAAAAAATTCACAACCTTCACCACAGCTGACCTAGGTTTCCTCTGTATGACTTCATCAGAGTGTGGTGAAAAAGGCAGCCTATAAATACAACAATCTCAATTAATACATTTATTAAATAATTAACTAATTAATCAATTTATGAATAAGTTAAACTCTAAAATAAAAGTGAAATAGTAATAAACACGTACATGCCATATTAAAATTGAAATTAAAAAAGATGGTCCATTTAAAATGTAATATAAATAAATATGAAAAATAATGTAAAATTGAATTTTATACCCATACTACATTTAATTTATATATAAACTACATATTATTTAAAATGGAAATGAAAAATGTGCAACATACCCAATAAACAAAAGGCTTCAGTCTCAACATGTTAAAACCTAAGTTTCAACAGGGGTTTGAGCGACACACACACTGCTCAAACCAGGATAAATGTAAGCCTGAAGTCTTAGTTGCCATTTTAACTCACAAACATCAAGATGGCAATCTAAGACCCTTCCATTTTGGTCCTTAATCTGTTGTTGTACAACAAAAACTTGAAATGATGATCTTCATATGCCATGATGTGCCTAGCTAAAGAATTAGTCACTTTTTATGTTTAATGTCTAAAATGTGCTCATTAATTCTCTCCTGAACTTCCTACAGGTCTTGCCAACATAAAATGCCGTGCACACCTGACATTTGGCAAGATAAATCACATTTTGAGAATAACAGTCAAAATGGCCCATAAATTTAATAGAGGTGTGGTTAATTTTGATTTGTTTACCTGTTATTAAAATGTGTCTGCACGTCATGCATCTCCCACATTTAAAGTTACCCAAGTTTTTGTTGGTCCTAATTTCAACCGGCTTAGTACTATTCTCAAAAATTTCTTTTAAACTTTTATCCTTTCTAAAAATAAACTTGAGTTTGTGTGTAGCCAACCTAGAAAATTCATCCAATTTGGAAAAGGATTCCCAGTATTTTTCAATTATTCTAATAATGTACTCTGCATCCGCATTGTAAGTTAATATATATAAAAATGTTCCTTGAATGGAACATTACTACTCACACCTCCATTTAAAACGTTAAAAATTCTTTTCACTGTTTAAAATAGGTACATAAAGGCCGCTGTCCCTTTTAATTTGAACCTCACGTCTAATTTCTTCACACATGTATTTAGGATACCCTCTATTCAAAAATAATTTCATCATAAAGTCCAACTCGACCTGGAAGTCCACGTCCTCACTTACCATACGGGCTGCTCTTACCATTTGCCCCTTGATAATGGCTTTCTTTTGATGGACTGGATGCCAACTATCAAAATGTAAGTATGAATTGGAGAACGCGGGCTTCCTGTAAATTTTAGAGATCAAACATTTCTTTGTCCTATCAAAAATCAACCTAATATCCAAGTATGTGATGTTGTTATATTTAACCTCATGTGTAAACTTTAAAAACCACACTGTTTGATTAATGTATCGAATAAATGCTTCTAAAATGTTTTTGTCCCCTTGCCAAATAATAAGGATGTTGTCTAAAAAACGTGTATAAAATTTAATATGTGAACTAAATTCGCAATCAAATACAAATTTAGATTCCCAATAGGCCATTATATAGTTAGCATATATGGGGGCACAAGCTGCCCCCAAAGCTACCCCTGTGAATTGTCGAAATAAGTGTTCTTCAAAGGACAGAAAATAGTTTTTTAAGACTGTTTCCATTAATCTGACATATAAATTAATGGTGTGTTGTGCATAAATGCCCGTTGCAAAAAGTTGTTCTTCCAACCACATTAGCCCCATATCATGTGGTATACATGTAAACAAATTAATGACATCAATAGTGACAAAACAAATATCATTCTGAAAGTCCAGTTTTTTAATTTTATCAAGTAAATGCCACGAATCCCTAGTGATTTGAGGAAACTTCTGTAAACCTGGTTTTAATTTTGTGTCCAAAAACTGACTAATAAATATAGTTTTACTTCTCTTCCCATCAACTATAGGCCTAAACTTGACATTGTTTAGGCCTTTATGTACTTTGGGAATTCCAAAAATTCCACTAACCACTGGTGCATTGTTAGACATAAAATTGAATTCTTTCTCATTTATTTCACCTTGAAAGAGCATATCATCTAAAATCAATTCAACCTTTTATAGGCTATGTTAATTTCATTTCTGCTTGTTTCTATATAATTGTCACTCATAAGCATGGCTAAAATCTCACTCACATAATCGCCTTTGTCAACTATAACAACTCCACTACCCTTGTCGGGTTTCATAATTCGTATATTTGGTATATTTTTTAAAAATTTTAGAATATCTGAATCCTCTTTGTTCATGTTGTTCAAAAACAAATGCTCTCTATTATTTATATGACATCTGATGTCTTGTTCACATAAATTCTGAAAAACCTCCGTAATTTTATTGTATGGGGGGTTGAAAGTACTAGGTTTTTGTAACTTGCCTTCTTGATAGGCCCTTTCTTCTGTTATATCATTCTCAAAATACAAGGCCAAATTAAGTTTACGCACAAACATTCTAAAATCAATAAGGGTATCAACAATATTGGCCTTCCTAGAAGGAACAAAGTTAAAACCTTTTGACATAAACTCAGCATGTGCATTGTCCAAAATAATACTAGAATAATTAAAAATCTTAAAATCCTTTGCTGCATTGAATAATATAGTAGGGTTGTTTAATACTCCTACTTCACTTGTTGTGTTTACATCTTCGTTTAAAATAATTTCTCCCTCAGTCGTATCAACCATAAAAGAAATAAAAGTGTTGGTTCCATCATCTGATTTAAACTGCCCTGCAGTACTTAACAAATTATCTATAGGGTCCTGTTGCTGCATTGTCTCCAAGTAAGAACCATCTAAGTTAATATGTGCCTGTGCATTGTTATTAGACTCAAAATTTAAAATGTTGTAAATACTCAATTGTAATAAATTAAACCGTTCATCACTATTTGTACTAGGGTCATTGTGTAGTGAACACACAACTATGTCTGCTGCATTACTATCAGAAACATTCTTATTCTTACTGCTGTCAACATTATACAAAGAAATATCTTGATTCAACAGTTTGTCAATATTTAAAACATGGTCGCTATGTATTAGACACCCATCTGTGTCAAAAACATCACTAATGGGAGCAGTCTTATTCATACTGCTACCACAATTTAACAAACAGCAATCATGGTCAATATCTATAATGTTCAAATCAATGTTTTCTACATCTAGTACATACTCATCGTGCGAATTAAAGGCATGATCTCGAAAATTAATGTTGAACAAACCATTCATGCTTGCAAACGAATCATGTGTAATGTTCGTTGTAAAAGTCATTTCAGTTTCTTTTTGCTTACCATATAGGTCCAAAATGTTTCCAAACCTGTTGTTATCTTGACATGAACTTCCACATAAATCACGCTCAACCCTTATATCTGACAAAAAACAATCGATTTGGTTTGTAGATAAGTCCACTGAAACGCTGCTTACAAATTGATTGGAATCATAACTGCCTCGAGATTTACTACAAATGATGCATTCATCATCACAGTGTGTAGGACAGTGTATGCTATATATCTTTTTATTCACCTTCTTACAGCTTTGGCCCAATTCTGATCTTGCTCCGCTGTTTGAAATGAAACTTTTGCTCATGCTCCCCTTCGGTTCTCCTCGTATTCCTCTCGGACTGGCTCTAGACGCTTCAATCTCTCTGAGCGTCTTGGACCGTCTTCTAAAGGGTCGCTCTCGCTGAAAAACGTGCTATTTGGGCTCCTCATAAATTCATGCAGCCTGCTGTGTGGTGATTGCAATACTCACTGTGATTGCAGCCCACTGCTATAAAATGCTAGGTTAGGTAGGCGTAGCCCTTTCAGCTTTCCAAGGTGGGGCCCATGCTTGTTTGCTCTGGACACCGTTGTGTCAGTCAGAAGGTTGGTATTTGTCTCTTATCTGAAGCTAGGGTTGTAGCCAGTGATATGCATGTTGTACTCAAACCTGAATGTTGCTGCTTCCAGTACACACTTCTCAGTGTAGACATGTGCTCACCCCTCCAAATGCTAACACAGGATACATGGGAGTATGTACTTTCTTTCTGAATTAGGCAATTAACTGCAATACAAATGTGGTTATTGCAATGTATTCCTGTGGCACACACACTGTTTGTGTACTGCTATACTGTAATTATTAAGTTACTCACTTCTGAACAGTTTGTGGTTTGTTTGTGTTGACATTAGCACAGGCTGCTCAACACAGAACAGCAGAACAGAACAAGATTTGTATTATGCCATTCCTAATTTACATTTACATTCCATTTACATTCCCTCATTGTAATGCATGATATATTTATTTCAGCACCAAGTTATTTGTGTATCTGCTGTGGCTTAGTGGTAATTCATGCAGTCTATTGTGTCAATGGTCTGGGGTTTGAGACTGGTAGGGTTTTTTTGTTTTGCTGCGGAGCAGAACAAGGGCCCTGACATAGAGTGATTAAGGCACTTTTAAGTAGTTGTAAGCGGGTTTGCGTGGGTTTGAGCGACGCTTAGCTAAGCACACACATGCACACACTTGCTTAAACCTGCTTACTACTGCTTAAAAGTGCTTACTCCCGCTAATCCCTGTGGTAATTTCTTTTAAAGAAAAGAAAATGGGGAGATAGGAAAGTGGTGAAAAAGGGGGCACAAAGAGGGACAGACAGTAGTTAAACAAGCTCAGGATGTGCAGGACGGGTGTAGGGAAGGTCCATAGCTGCCCATTTCTTTGCCAGCAACAGCTGTGCATATGCAATAAATTTGGAGTGATATTTGAAACCTTCCACCCCTGGGAGAGGGGTGAGGACAACAAAGTTTGTTGTACTGCCAATTATAATTATCAGTTTACATGTCCAGTGGACATGTGTGCGAAATAGGCAGCTATGTATGGGGCATAATTTTTTTGTGGGTACAGATTGCCCTTTTTTTTTTTTTTTTCAGGTGAGACTGGAAAGTGAGGTAGAGGAAGTAGGTATGTTTGGGGAGGTAAGTTGGGGAGGTTAACAGATAAGACAAACAAGATGCATACAGGGGCGGTGTATGACACATGGGGTGGGTGAACACAATTGATGGGGACGGATGTTTGGAAATCGCAAGCCCATGAGCCTACAGATGGTAACAGTGGAACTGAGATCCCCACCCATGGGGAGTCACCACTGCACCTTCACAGCCCCGAGGGTGGCTGTGCTGGGGGCTGCGTAGGACGGGCAGGCTCACCCATGAGACGCGCCACTCTCGCCTCGAGAGATCCTCGGCATAGGGGATCAGCGACTGAATGCTGGATCTCCCTACGCACCACAGCCCGGACCCTTTGAAGGGTGACAGTTGACCCTTCTCCTCCCATGCTTGCACGGGGGTGACAAGCTCCATCCCCTGCAGCTCTTCCACCCGAAGGTGGCACAGGACCAATGGAGGAGGGGAGCTCGGGCTGGGCACCGGATCTGGTGGTGCCAGGTGCACTCACCAGCTGAGGAGGGACAGGTGGGTCCGCTGGGACCGGCCTTCCCATACATTCTGTGATTACGTGTGTTTAATTACAACATAAACAACAGCATTCCAGATTAGTTGTAACAGCATGCAGTAATATTCCCATTAACCCAACACACCAAGGTTCCAACAGTTGAACAGCAAGCATAACACATGCATATATTGAACGACAGTGGATATTCCAACAGCATGCAGGGATGATTGGTAGCAACAGGCCACCATGATTGTGGTGTTTGAATAGGGCACATGCATCAAAGTGAATGCAAGTATTTATAGAACAATAGGACATATGTCCCAACAAATATTTGAGATTACACATACCCATTGAGGTGTGGAATTGCATTGTTTATGCACATACAGTAGGGTGTAGAAAGAAACCTTGATTAACATCTTATAAGTACTTTTAGTCTACACTGCATTCCTAGTGACTGCAAGTGTATATCCCCTACATGTATTATTACACTTGCCAACATGCATTAGGTTGTGTAATGGGTTTGGCTAGTTCAATATATACCTGACCTATATCTGACATACTAACTGTCCATGATGCAGATGTTACTGCTACATATTTCTTGATTTCATTTATATTTCTTTATCTACATATCTGGATGTTTTCACATGACATTTTCACTTCAATTTGTACAGAACCCTGCATTTCTTGAAGCACACTCACATTTCTGGGGAACAAATTAACATGCTACACGTGTGCCAAATTTACTTATGCATGCCAGCCAGTAAGTGACTGTTGAGGACTGTATATATGCTTCACAGTTACTAGCACTTCCATCACCCACTTTAGATGGGACTGCACGACTCTGGGTTGCCAGCACTTATTAATACAGTGCTATTTGTATAATACAAGGGTACAACAACATTTCAAAGTAAGTGACACAGACACACTCTGGGTTTTATACCTTTATTAATTACATTATACACTTTTCCACAGGCTCACTCCTTTATTTGATATAACAGTGCATATGGAAGACATATTCAAGACATATTATACCTTTATTAATAGGTTAGAACACTCTTTTTCAGGCTCGCTCACTTATTTTATATGACAGTACCTGCAGAGATATTATTCTGGACATATTTTACCTTTCTTAATGGGTTACTACACTCTTTTTTCTGGCTCTCTGACTTTTTTATATAACAGTACATGCAGAGGACTTATTCAGGGCATTTTATGACTGTATTATTGGACTACAACACTTTCTTTCATGCTCTCTCCCCTATTTTATATAACAATACATGCAGAATAATCAATAACTTGCCTGGTGGCCAGCCTTAGGAGTCTATCTGCATAGGCTTGCTGATTCGCAGATAGGTCACCTGCAGCTGTGAAGTAAATGAAGGGATATTGAGACATACCTATCCATTATACAGAAACAATTATCAATTCTTACATACTGCATTCCATGACTACCTACTCAGTTGTGGGGCATCTTGCATCCCACAAGCCTCCTGTATCCATTGGTTCAGGCGGTCCTGCTTCCGTCTCTTCAGGTCTGCATGGTGGTGACGGACCTGCTCACCAGTCCAAGGAATGCCTGAGGCACTCGTGAGGTCATGAGCTAACCGGTTCCAAGCCTCTGCCTTGTACTCCATCCCTTGGAACTGGCCCTGCAGGAGTCTTGACTCATGACGGTGGACAAGGAGCCAAACCATGTATTTCGACTCCTCGATGCCCCAACGTTGCGCTTGGAAGCATGTACCCTCTCCAGCACCAGCCATTCTAACTGCAGATGTGAGCTACAATCAGTTATGGTGAGTATTCCCACCTATGGGGCTTATATATGCCACATTTCCCGCACTTTCTTGTGATTGGCCGTTTTTGAAAATTCTCGGATGACTGCAGACCTGCTTAATAATGGTTAATCTACCATTTCTAAGTATATGTATGTTAACAGTGGCTGTTTCTCCTAAGCTGTCATGGCTTAGTGGTTCAGTAGTCCTGGGTTCAGACTTTGTCATTCATTTTATTTTAATACTGTCCAGACAGGCTATGGGGTGTGGCTGTGTTTAAGCAACTTTGCTCTACGTTGCTCCACATTGCCCTACGGTGCCCTGGTTGGCGCAGCGCGCATGTCCGCGCAAACAGATTGCGCTGGTTAAAGTGCAATTTAACTATGGGCACCTCTATTACGCTGGGTAAAGCGCTATTTAACTCTGGCCAACTCTATTGCGCTGGTTAAAGCGCTGCTTAACTGCGGGCAATTATATATCAGGATCCTTTAAAATATATATTTTCTTCACTGATACATAAGCCATTTCACTGCTTTTTACTAATATTTTAATCATATATGTCAAGTATTATTTCATATACTGATTTAAAACATAAATAAGAAGGGGAGTGGTGGGACTTGAACCATGAATGCTTCCTCTTTGTGCGAATGCTCTACCATTACGCTATTGCTATTTGGTGTGATTTGCATAAACATTGTTTCTTATGCTCTTCCATGTCTGAATTGCTAACTGCAGCTAAGCAATGGGCACACCCGCGCACACACATGCAAATACGGGCAGCTATTTCGGGAATTTAAAACAAATAAAATTAATGTTTTACTTTTTATAACTGTGATGGGGGTTTATAATGTCAGGGAGTGTGGTGTTGGGTGCAAGGACATTTGAGCGGACTCACTCTTGGGTGTTTTCATTTTACTTTTCCAACCCTTGCAGGGGCGTGGACATTTAGACTGCTCGGCAGTCAGACACGCCCCCTGCTTTCCTACAAGGTCTGTGTAAGACTTACGGTTGAGTCAGCATGCCCTCATGAATATTCATGGCACGCTGACGTCATACCGTTCAACTGCAGCCTCCGAGTAAGACTTATTAAGTCTTACACGGAGGATTCGTGAATTCGGGGGATCAACTTTTTAATGAAATAAATATAGCATGATTCTTTCATCATATTGTATCACCCAGCAAAAACTTTGTTACTAATATTATAAACAACAAGAAATGTTGTTACTAATATTATAAACGACAAGAAGCTATCTTAACTTTCAACATTTACTGTATATACTGTTGATAATCAATATCTTGTTATTGTATTAAAGCCAACAACCTGTAATGTTGTTTACTATTGCTGCAACTTTGTATCTCTATTTATCATGTACATGATGTGGAGCTTTTCTCACCGGGCATCTGCTGAAAAAGGACCTGCGTCCAGTCGGAATTTCCCAGTAAACAAATGTAAATAAAATAAATAAATAAAAAATAAAATAAAAACAATAAGTGAACAGCAATTTCTGAGTTTCTAGGTAACGTAGGATATTGCATGTCTGTTCTGGCTAAGCATACATACTGCTCTTTTTCCCTCCTGGTGTCTTGAACAGTTATGATAGCTCATTGTTGGACTGCCTCCACCATTTATTCAATGACACATATGTGCTTTGACTTTCTGCCCTTCATTCACTTGAGAAGTTGGAATTTTGTCCTGGTGTAGTGTCAGGCCTTCTGTAAAGAGCACACAACAATGTGCTACTTCACTCAGATAAGAACGATCAGAAGATGAATCAGGAGCAAGTTATATTTGCTCGTTGTCAATATTCAGGCGCTTGTTTTTTATTTATTTTTTTTTTTTTTCAAAGAGCATCCAGAAAGCATTTGTTTTGTTATATATGCTTCAGAACAGTACAAGGCATAGCTTTGTTCCTCCACTAATTAATCAGGTCTTCAGTGAGACAGTGATACCGTTCTGCGTCTGTTACATATTCTTCCAAATGATGATATAGTTATTCTAAACAGACCTTTGGGACCTGGTCTCCAGCATGTCTGTTTTTGTCTTAATGTGTTTATTTTAACTTCCTTTTTTACACCTTCCTGTAATGTTTTCAAAGCACTGGTTCCAAAGGATTTATCCTTTCATTCACATCTTTCAAACTCAGTGTCATTTCTTGTGTTTGACTTTGCTGCATTTTTTTAATACTTCTGAGCCATATTATGTAACTAGCAAGTTCCTAATCAGATTAAACCATGTAACAGCTCATATAAGGAAACACTGGGAACCAGTAGATTCAAGAGAAGTTGCCACAAAGACAGAAAGACCAGAGACAGGAAATAAAACAGTGTATGATTTATTACAAGCCCTCATACATGTTACATTTGAAACTGTACAAATGTGTCCTTCTTTAGACAAAAATGCACACACAAGTATGTAAGACAAGTCTGTTTTTGTACTTGCTAGCAAGACTGACAAAATACATTGAAAACACAGTGAACATAATGTCCAGCTTGCAGGTAGAACAACATTAACCAATGGTGGGGTTTTAACTTGTAGTTTGGGTGGAATATGAAAAACAAAACTGTCATATGCTCAAATGGCTCATTATGTACTATGAAAGCCTCAACCACTTTATTTAAATAAGCTGATAATTTGACTACAGGGGATGAGAAGATGAATGTATGTCAAATACTAAATGTGTGATGTGTGCTGTAAAACAGATATGTGGACATAGAACACAATTAAATATGTTGTAAAAGGGCAGAATGGTCTGTAATGGCGGGCATGTAACACATCTGTAGATATGATAAACTATTATATACAGTATATTTGTGTGTGTGTGTGTGTGTGTGTGTAAGCTGGTGTCTATTTTGTTAACAGTTTATCCTCAGTTTTTCTAAATTGGTAGCTGATTACATACCTCAAAGGATATTTATAGTGAGTCATAGAGTTTGTTGTTGAAATAATGCACTTAAGTGAATTCCCAAACTAAAATTAAACATCTCAAATATCAAAGAGCTAAGAACACTGTTTTCCTGGCACTATTAGCCTTTATTAGCAGACATCTCTTACTGTACATTTATGTGTAAGAGAAAAGGATAATAACAATCCAGAGAGTCAACAGCATTTACATTTTAACCAAAATCAAAACAGGATGAACCAAACCACAGCAGGCAGCAGATAAAAAAGAATTCTGTTTAATGGTAAGCGCTTTCACAGCACATCAAGCTTCTTCATCAGATGTGCTGCGAAATCTCTTACCATTAAACGGAATTCTTTTTTATCTGATGCCTACTATGGTTTGGTTCATCCTCTTTTGTTTTTGGTTTACTTTTGTTCAGTTGTTGGTTGAACCAATTATCTAGACCACATTCTTGTTCTTTTGCATTTTAACATTTACATTTACATTACATTTTAATACAGAACATTAGCTCATTCATTCTTAAATAACAGAGGCTTCACCAGGCACTCTGATCTGATAAGTCAAAGTTCTTCGTCATTCTTGCCTCATTAGGCTCTTGTCATAATTTTGGATTGCATATCTTTATTTTTTAAAGTACTTTGCAGATTAGGAAAGGGTTCTGGTACTTGTATAACCAACCTTAGATTTATTTTTCAAGAGAAATTATTGCTCTAAATCAAATGTTTAAAATGATTTGCCACTTTTCTTACTTACATGCCTATTTTACTATCCTAATGTCTCCTTCTCTGAATTTGCCATAATCATTTCACAGTATGCAATATGTTTTTCCATTGTTTCTTTTATTTTTGACTGTATGATGGTCCATCACCATGTAATTTTCAGTGGAATGCCTTCTGGTCATTATGTTATATAAGGATCCCACTAAAGCTATAGTTTCAGTTCGGTTCATGAAACTGATTACGATTAATGGGGTGGTAGCAGTGATGTCCACGTTGGTTTAACTTCTGATGTTAGAGTTCTAAATCCTTACACAGATGACCCTTATTTGAGACCAACAGGAAGTTCAGATAATAGATATGTTGCTGTTGGTGAGGCTGTGTGACCTCCTCCATACAGTGATATAAGAAGTTTGGGAAATCATGAAGAGTATGGCCTCGGCTAGGATATAATGAGTTTCTTTTGCTGTTGCTAAGTAATATATATATGTTTGTAAAATGGTGAATGCATTACTTTCACTTTGTGGTCACAGTGTTATCACTGTTAATTCAGAGCTTTGCACCATTGCTTTTGTGAAGGTTTGGATGTCAGAGGTATGACTATTGGGTAAAGTGGTTTTTTTTTTGGTACGTAGGGGAGGAAGATAACCAATAATATGGATATGTTTTAAAATTGTTATAAACATGAAATTAGGAAAGGGCACTGTAATAATCTTCATATAAGCTGTGTCTCACAGTGTTGCGTGTGTGCGCAGACACACACACACACACACACACACACACACACACACACACACACACACACACACACACACACACACACACACACACGCACACACACGCTCTTGGTTAAGGGAGAGAAATTTGGTACATTATTTAAATAAATAATTCCACCAAACAAAACATGTGCAACAGTTACAACAATGGTAAACAATACTGCTATCACAAAACAATAACACTTAAAACATGCTTAAATTGTTATATGTTTTTAATAAGCAGATATAGTAGTTCCTGGTCAACTGTGGTAGGTAGGTAAAAATAGATTGGAGTATTTTTTTATAATTTAAAATAAAACATTTGCTACTCAAATGTAGGCATTCTCTCAGAATACACAAGAAGGAAACAATTCTCTGTGTTAAGAGATATTTGGAAACTGACTCGGGGGGGGGTATTTTTCTCTTCACTTTGGAGCTATGAAATATGTCAGTAGTATTCAGTCTATGACCTTCCCATTGTCAGCTGATGTGGTATGCATCATTTCTGATTCAACTAAGCTGCAATCGTATGCATTGTAAGACAAATTAACATTTAAGCATTGCCAGAGACCATCACTTTCTTTGTTTTCCTAATAGGCGATGCATTTTAGCACATAACATCACAGCCAGAACTATACATATAAATTTTGCCAGATGGGAAAAATTAGTTTTAAAAATATGTGCTCTACATGAAAACATACATCCAGTTCATCTTCTTGAATTTATTTAAGGAGGATTGTTAGTGCCATTCTTTATATACACTGCTGTGATTTATAATGCTTGGTATTTGATTACATTACTTGTCTTATCTGTTTTTTAAATTTGTATTGGCATTTTACTTTCCATGATTTTGTTGATGGTTCAAGTTGTACGCTATTTTAATCTTGTGTGCTGTAACAAGAATGGTTCATTTAAGAAATATACATCAGAATGGTAGACATCAAAAGTGTTAGATAAGAATTTGCTTTGTCTGACTTTTGCCTTTTGAATTAAAAAGTTACACAGTTATTTAGGATGCTTGTTTGGTTGTAGGTAGCTCTTTGAAACACTTAGCGCACAGTGGCCAGAGAAGCACTGCGAGGGTGTCCTGCAATTTATATAGTGTTTTACAATCGTTTACAGAAAGGGGCTGCTATTTAGCAGTCTTCCAAAATTCTTAAAGTTCATAAAGTTTATTTATACTAAGTATCTCAGCTTACTTAAAGCATTGCATTTACAACAAAGTACAGCTTCTAACCAGCCAAAGGAAGTAAAAGAAAATAGCTTAGGTTACATTACATAAGCCCTCAGTGTGCCCTGTAGCTGTAGTCAGAAACTAGATTCCTGTGATTTATAGTTTTGTCTGAAAACCAGTCAAGCACACTGCCTTCAGAATTCTAAAGCTGAAATATGTACCTTATTAAAACAATCTGCAAGCTTAGTGGCAGCCGTGTCTCTTATTGCAACAAAGCAACAGCAGTCTGTTACGTTTTATGTCATCAGCTGATTTTCTTTGCTAAGTTTGTTCTTTCTGTCTGCAGGATGGAATGGACCAGTCTTTGATATAGTGTGATGGTCTGCCAGGGATCAATGTTTCATATGCAAAGTAAAGTTTGCTTGTCTGTTGAGGCCTCATTCCTGACTAAGGCAGCCCACACACTTTGCAGTCTTGGCATTGAATAAGCATATACCCTACAGCAGCATACAACATCAGCCATTAAAGATGCTTGTCAGCATCTGAATGAGAACAAATAAAATAAACCACAGGGTGAATTGCTCACAAGCACCTCTTTACTTTGCATGACATTTAAATGTTGGATGCCTATATCAGGTTAAAACAGGTGTCACAAATATTTGAACTGTACCTTTAAGCAGCAGAATAAGGATAAGAAACAAAAGGTTTGGATCCACAAAATGTCTGCACATGGAGTTCTAGGTTTAAACAGCTGGCTACACTGAAAAGTTTGCCTTACAGCTGGTAACATAAGGCTAAAGAGGTTTAAATTCCTCCACATTGGATAAAGAAGGTCTGAAATGCTAAAATGATTTAGAGTGATGTATAGCTTTTATCAGAAAGCACGACAGCAGTGTTCCATTGCAAAAGGGAATTGTTGTCAGTGCTGATTAGCTCTTCGTCACAGGGTCATATTTGTAGCAGTTCAGTTCGGGTGTTGATTCTTATTTAACATGTAGAACCCGATCAGTAGTGACAGATCACATTGCAAAAGTCTGTAGACTGATAGTGACTGAGAAAGGAATGTTATTTTGCCCTTAGTGATTACAGCGAAGAATAGTTGTTAAAATACACAATGCCAATGCATTGCTTCACTATTCATGGTTATGCCAGCATGCAGTCTCTCCGTGCTCCTGTGTCGATGTCAATGCACTCATACTTAATCATTAAGCAAGCATGTCAACATATTTAAAATGAAGCTATCACTATTTTTGTATATTTATGTAATATGCAATTACTTACATGTAGCATTTTAAAGCTATCTACCATACCTGTAACTGCAAACCACGTGATCTGCACTTGCCTGTGAAATGAAAGTTTATAATCATCTCCTGCTTTGTTACAAAACAAACTGCAATAAGAGATGTGCTGTACTGTCAGCTGCTATGAGAACTGGTTAGTTCTCTGTATAAGATGTTCATGGGCGTCTGTCTAAAATGTATATTCCGCAGAGCTGGCTGAAAGGCACAAAAGTGTTAAGAACTAGCTTGTAAATGAAAAGTCAGCCACACATAGCTGCAATTTCAAAACGGGTGCACCTCGTTTTATTTTTATGTGTTCTTACAGAAAGTGGAAATGATGGGCACAGAGGGACCTTTAACCTCTACAAATTTAGCAACCAAAAGGAGCCCATTAGTAATGCATTAGGCAGATAGAGGTTATATTTCCCAGAACTGTCATCAAATGTCATGTAGCAGTTATGCTGTTCTGCCAGGTACAAGCTCCAAGGGTCCCTTTGCAGAAGGATTTATATAAGTTTGTGGCAGTCAAGTGGAGTATTGTGTTTCATTTCCCCTTCACACACTACTGAGTTGTTTAAGGAAAAAAATACATACTGCAATAAAATAACACGATGCACATGTATACTGCAATAAAGTACCATGTACTAACTATGGCTTTTGGACGTTGTGCTTGCATCAGCAGTGGAGCAGAGTTTTGTGTGATAGCTGCTGTTTCTGTAATGAGATGGTCTAATGTGTAACATAAGTAAAGTGACTTCACAGAAAGACACTGCAGAGTGTATATAAAACACAAAACAAAGGTCATCTTTTATGTAAACGTCAAATTTATTAAAAGAGTAGCTGAAATCTTTCCAGCTGTGACTTGACAAGCATGCTTTATTCAGATCAGACTGGGATTCCCATTTTAAAACATGCTTTTCCTTTAGCTAGTATAATGTGACAAATGCATATCAGTCCATTCAGGGTTATTTTAATAGGATGTGGCAGGAGAAATAGAGATTATATACCAGGTGCATCAATAAGCAATGTCTGGAACAGCATTTGGCATTCTAACACATTTAGTTGCAAGTATATGAATAATGTATACAAATAAACCATGTCAAAGTTGTCATTGCAAAATGCATTTCTTGATATATATATATATATATGACACCAGAGGCGCCAGAAGCTGTTGAAGGTAGGGGGGGAGGTGAAAGGGGCACTTAGTGATCTAAAAAGGGCAATTTTATAAAACAATTTACTATGACAACATAGGTCCACTTGGATAACATTTTAAGCTTAGCCAATTTCCCTTCTGGTGCTTAAGTTAACATTTCTTAATTGGTCTTACCTATCCCATGGCTGATAGCTGTAAATTAACCCTAGTGAGAATAACTGTGATCACACCATATATAATTTGAGGGGACCCATGTAAGGGATGCAGCATTAGCCATCCTTAGATCCAAGTTGCATTTGAATATGGACAGGGATGACCTTTGTTTTACTTGATAGGAGAGTCTGTTCTAGAACAGAGCCTCTGTGAAATATTATATATATATATATATATATATATATATATATATATACACACACACACACACACACACACACACACACACACACACACGCACACACACACACATATCTCCATCTCTCCACAACATTCGGTTTAGATACCTGGACTAAGTATTTCTGATGCAATTTCACTTGCTGATGTTCAGTAGGTCCATCAGTATCAGGTCAGTGGATGCCTTGTATGCCAGACACAGGTCACCTCTAAGCAGTCTGTAGGATACTGAGTATAGCGATAATTTTTTGAGGTGGTCCACGCAAGACCTATTGTTTAGGACTTGTATCCTTTTAGTAAGGTATCTCTGTGGGTTTTCCAATTGTTGCATGGGTCTGAACAGATACATGGCAAAGTGAGCATTATACAAAATGATTGACCTAATGAAGGCTTTGTAAAAGGGGACAATAACATCTCTAGATCTAGTTGCAAGCAATTTGTTTATAAACTGTACAGTATAGAAACACTTTGACTCTGGGCACATGTTAGTCAAAGGTTAGGTCACTGTAAACACAGGTTCCCAAATGCCAAACATACAGGTCAGTTCTCATGAGGTATTGTCAATTTGGCAGTTCCCCGGAGTAGATGACTTCCCAAAGGATACAATCATGTATTTTATGGAGTTTAGTTTCAGTTCATGATTCTGGCACCAGTTATTGTTTGGGACAAAGGCAGGGTAATAGATTGGGCCCCCCCAGAGCAGCCCATCCTGCAGGAACCTCCTACTGCTCCAGCAACATCCCCCTCCCCAGTCACTCCACTATTTCTCCTCAGTTACCATAAACACTGTTGAAACCTAAATGAGAAAACATCTCACGAATCAGCAAAA
This sequence comes from Protopterus annectens, assembly GCF_019279795.1. NCBI lineage: Eukaryota > Metazoa > Chordata > Ceratodontiformes > Protopteridae > Protopterus > Protopterus annectens. The sequence goes on from NC_056728.1 coordinate 953,560,761, forward strand.
CTCTCATAGGATCAAAGGAGGTTACTAAGCTATTGGCCCTGAGGACCTTATAAGCCTAGCCAAGAATTTAGCCCATGTTTAGACAAGTCACGGTTAGAGATCCCAGTACATTCAGATAAATACTTACTCTTTTGCTGCCACATAACAACAAGAAAAAGGCTATCTGGACCAGGGCATACCACCTGATTATCAACCATATTAATAAAGCAGATGAAAGGAACAGGAAAGGGTAAGATGGAGGAGCAGTATGTAGGGATCATTGATTTAACTCTGAGTATACCAAATAATGTTGAACTAAAGCCCACCCCAGGATAAAAAAAAAATAAGTAAAGAAGATTCAAGAACTGACACACAATACGAGGTAATGTTAAATCACCTTAAAACCTACTGAATACTGCAGCTTTGATTTAACTGTAGAAGAAGTGCCCGATTACTAGCAAGGGTGGAGGTTTCACAGACAAAATTAGGAAGTCTGACTAAAAATATATGCTGAGATGCCTCTGAAAGAAAGACAGTGGTTTAGGGTAGAAGTTACTTGCATAATGAGACAATAAAAACTTTGTGGGGGGCACTAAGATAGCATAAAATAATGGAGGAGTTAAGAAGCAATAAGAAAATAAAGAGATAGAAAAGTTAGAATGGTCATTCAGGAGGTGAGAGGGTGATGGACAAGAGAAGAAACAAGTCTGAAAGAAAGACAATTTTTTGTGGGAAGTGAAAAGTATGATAAAACACATTCAAATAAATGAACAGCTAAAGAAAACAAGTGGAGAAGAGTCTGAATCGACACAAGCATCCTCCAAAAGGGCCTCATAGAAACAGATAACTGGTGCCAGAGCCATGGCCTCAAGCTAAATGCCAAAAAGTGTATAGTCATCCCCTTTGGCAAAAACAAAGTGCTCACAAATTACCACATAGGTGGTAATCCATTAAGTACAGAAGAAGTAATTAGGGACCTGGGGACCCAAGTTGATAGCAATCTGTCATTTGACAACCACATGGCCAAAGTGGTTAGAAAAACATTTTATATAGCCCACCTAATCATGAAGGGATTCACATCTAGATCAGGGGAGGTCATTGTGCCTCTTTACTCATCCCTCATCAGGCCCATAATTGAGTACAATGCCCCTTTTGGGATGTACCTTACCAGACACCTGCAGCAACTGGAAAGACCCCAAAAGTACCTCACCAAGAGGATCAAAGGGCTCAAACAGATGCCATATGCTGCTTGGTTAAAGAAACTCCAGCTCTACTCAGTGGCATACCGCCTGCTCAGAGGCGATCTGTGCCTGACGTATAAAGCCATGTCCAACCCGAATTAATGGACATGCTGCACCTCAGAAAATCCAAATCCCATCGAGCTACACGCCGAGACTTGAACCTCAGCACTGAAATAAATAGGACATGCTGGAGGGACAGATTCATAACCCAGAGGCTCCCTTCACTCTGGAATAAAATCCCAGTCCAGGTTAGGCAGAGTCCCTCATTGACTCTCTTCAAGAGGAATCTTGATGAGTGGATGGGAGATCGTAGGTTTACCCCGGGTATCACTTCTGTGTCACTGTTAGACAGAGGCACAGTATACTAACCTCGAAAAAGGGCATAGCAAAATTAATTTAAAATGGGTGGCGAAAGCCAAACACACTCTGGCTAGGCTTATAAATGCCCTAGGGCAGATAGCCTAGTATGAACCTATGAACTTATGAAAGTAAATTACTTGTAAAATAAAAAAATTAAAAAAGATCTGTCTCATTCACTCTTGCCTAATGTTCTGACCTTTTCTTGAAGGGATATTTATTTTTTCTTGTTCAGCATTATTATGTTATTGCAAAAGACTAAACAAAGCACCAGATAGCACAGACTGGTTCTTCACTGATTTGAGATAAGCACACACCTCTCAGCTGCATAACATAAAACGAACCTCTCAGCTGCATAACATAAAATGGACCTCACACAGACTCATACACACACACACGCATACACACCTCTCAGCCACATAGCATAAAACAGACCTCTCAGCTCGAAAACATAAAACGGACACCACACACACACACACACACACACACACACACACACACACACAAACACCTCTTAGCTGCATAACATAAAATCGAGCTCTCAGCTGCAGAACATAAAACGGACCTCTCAGCTGCATAACATAAAATGGACCACACACACACACACACACACACACACACACACACACACACACACTTCTCAGATGCATAACATAAAATGGACCTCTCAGCTGCATAACATAAAACGAACCTCTCAGCTGCAAAAATGGATCTCTCAGCTGCATAACATAAAACAGACCTTTCAGCTGCTAAAACGGACCTCTTGGCTGCATAACATAAAATGGATCTCTCAGCTGCATAACATAAATCAAACCTCTCAGCTGCATAACATAAAATGGACCTTTCAACTGCTAAAACTAACCTCTCAGCTGCATAACATAAAATGGACCTCTCAGCTGCTAAAACGGACCTCTCAGCTGCTAAAATGGACCTCTCAGCTGCATAACATAAAACGAGCACTTCCGCGGTGGTGCAGCGGTAGCATTGTTGCCTCACAGCAAGAGGTTCTCCCGTTCAATTCTTGGCTAGAATGCGGTGAGTGCCTTCTGTGTGGAGTCTGCATGTCCTCCCCGCGGTTGAGTGGGCGTTCGAAAGACATGCGTAAATGGGCATGCCTTCGTTGAAGGCTGAATATCGAGCTGGCACCTTGGCGTTCATGAAAATCTACTGCCAGTCATTAGCGGACCAGAGTTCCACTGTGGCGACCCCTAACTGGGAAAAGCTGAAAGACAACAACAACAGCTGCATAACATAAAATGGATCTCTCAGCTGCATAACATAAAATGGACCTCTCAACTGCTAAAACTGACCTCTCAGCTGCATAACATAAAATGGACCTCTCAGCTGCTAAAACGGACCTCTCAGCTGCTAAAACGGACCTCTCAGCTGCTAAAATGGACCTCTCAGCTGCATAACATAAAACGAGCACTTCCGCGGTGGTGCAGCGGTAGCATTGTTGCCTCACAGCAAGAGGTTCTCCCGTTCAATTCTTGGCTAGAATGCGGTGTGTGCCTTCTGTGTGGAGTCTGCATGTCCTCCCCGCGGTTGAGTGGGTGTTCGAAAGACATGCGTAAATGGGCGTGCCTTCGTTGAAGGCTGAATATCGAGCTGGCACCTTGGCGTTCATGAAAATCTACTGCCAGTCATTAGCGGACCAGAGTTCCGCTGTGGCGACCCCTAACTGGGAAAAGCTGAAAGACAACAACAACAGCTGCATAACATAAAATGGATCTCTCAGCTGCATAACATAAAATGGACCTCTCAGCTGCTAAAATGGACCTCTCAGCTGCATAACATAAAACGGACTTCTCAGCTGCTAAAATGGACCTCTCAGCTGCATAACATGAAGCAGACCTCTCAGCTGCTAAAACAGGACCTCTCCCATAAAACAAACCTTCTTCCAGTGCATTAACGGAACACAGTGAAATCAAAACACATAAAATCTCTATCCTTACTATGACAGCCTGTATAACATAAATGGAGCCTCTTCCAGTGCATAAACGTTGGGGAAATAATCTCTTCTTACTGTGATCCATTTCCATACACTTTTTTATTTGAATTTACGTTAGCGTGCAATGCACGCATGGGTCCATGTATAGGTCTTACAGCTGTAAACCTTGAGGGGGGGACTCCCTCCCCCCTCACTGTATGGTTCTGGCGCCTGTATGACACATTTATATTGATATAAATATATATATATATATATATATATATATATATATATATATATATATGTGTGTATGTATATATATTCAGGTCATGCAGTAACTGAAGAAGGGTAGCTTTAGAGAAGTCCCTAAACACAGTTAGAGGTGAAATGCTACTGGTTTTAAAGAAAAAGTTCACTATTTTAAGGTCTGAATTAGCAATGCAGGATGAAAGAAATGGAGATGTGAACTCCAGATATATTTGTGAGCCCTAGATCAAGGCTACTGAGGCCCCTAGTAAGGTGGTTAACAATTTGTGAATGAGAGTTAGCATTTAGAATATCAAGGAAGTGTTGGTCATGCTGACCATTGGCAGTGTAGGTCAGCCAGTTTATTGATGGATAATTGAAGTCTCCTAGTAGAAAGGTATTGGCTTAATGGGGATTTCAGCTAATACATTAAGATAGCTAATCTACTCCTCAGGGGACATATTTAGCTATGAAGTGGTAAGTTCTCTTGCTTATGGTGATTTGGATGTCCAGAGAAATTTGTCATGAGGTGGTGATATCTTTGACAAGTAGTGATGCTCCCCCACAATTGCCAGTATCTGACAACGTGGTAGGCTCTGTGACACCCCACCTCACAGGAACGTTCACTGTGAAGTTAACAGGTACACATACAGTATTTCCAGATGCAGCTCTCTGCATCAAGCACAATTTCCCGTAAGAGCACACAGGGAACACAGTCAGACCAGGGCTGGTTTCAGACCTAAGCTGAGTGTCCAAGCCAAGCCCTCTAGCACCCTATCTGTTCAACCAGTGCTTCGAGTCTCTGCCCAAGTAGCTGACACCCACTCTCTTTAAAGTTTGATACACACACACACACACACACACACACACACACACACACACACACACACACCTGGGAAAGGCTGGCACAGGATTACTAGCTATGCCACCTTCAACCCAGACTATAAGGTAGTTTTTACTGCCACCAGACACTCCTGCCAGCTACCTTCAGACTCTTCCAAGGGTACCCAATATACTCAGTGAAATTACTAGTAGTATAAATGGTAGTTTGACTAAGAGCAAGGTTGTTAGGAGTGGCCCGCACAGTGTCATGAAATAAATAAGCAAATACTACTCAAACTTAAATATCTGTACAAAGATCCACCACAATAAAAGGTTTAAAATATTTAATAATACATAATAAAAGAACAAGCAATACTAAATATCTATTCACAGTGACATCAGAGTTCAAAATCAGAGGGAATATTTAAAATAACATTGAAGGACAGACTCAGACAAAGAAAAACAATATCTAAACTAAGCTTCACTATATTTCTGACTGAATCTAAGAGAATGACTAATCCCTACTTACTTAATAGAGCAAGGCAGATGATGTGGTGAATGGTCCTTCTTGTTGTCAGGCCCAACACAGAATACAGAATGCTCTGTCTCACTAAGAGACTTCTCAAAATAATATCTGAAATATTACTTGTGGGATAGCTTGCAGAATGACATCACTTCTGGTCATCTGACTTCTAGTTCCTATGCAAACCAAAACAATGTAAGTGGGAAAAACAGAAGGAACACAGTTCTTAGCTGAAAGTGTTTAATAAAATGGAGTGCTTTCATCTGTATGTATGATATTCAGAATACAAAAATTAAAAAAAATCAAGCTATTTAAAAGTCCATCATATGACTTTAACTTACCAATAAGCAAATAACAAAACTGTGACAAGTCATTGCTTAAATAACAGAAACAATTTCCATTAATAAATTATCATAGTTACACTAAATAAGAATGTAATTTCAATACACTAATAACAGACATGTTGTCATTAAGATCAGGGAGTGTAAAATAATTCAAGCAAATTTGCCATTTTAACTCATTGAATTCAATCAAATCCTCCCACGGCCCACCAAGAATATCTCTATGAACAATGTCCAAAGCAAAAAACAAAAACTTGTAAGTAGGATATTCAGAAATATGCTTAAATAGAACATTGTTCATGTTCTTGTTTCTAATATCCAAAGTGTGTTCATATAGCCGGTCCCTGAACCTCCACTGCATTTTATCGACATAGAAGGAACAACATTCAGTGCATAAAGCAACATGTGTAACACCCCTTGTGTTACAATTACAATAACAGAAGGACATAAGATGATGACCATTAATACAGATCCTATGAGTCTCATGCACAAACTTACACATAGGACAAGCATCACACCTAAATGTCTCATTTTCTTATTTGTGTGGACAAAGAAAGTATTATCACTTTCCAAAAATTGTTTAAGGGATTTTCCCCTTCTAAATACTAACTGGGGTACATCACCAATAATTCCTGTGTACTTCTCAAAACAAGAGAAAAGTACCCAGTTTCTTTTTAGTACCACAAAAATCTCAATGTGGTCTATGGTGTATTTCGTGACAAAAAAGGTGGTGTATCTAGATATAACTCTTCTATTGGGAGCAAACATTTCCTTGAGACCTTCTTATCGCAAAATAGGGCAAAAATACCCTTTTCAGTTTTGGACTTGACTTCATCAAATATCTTAAGAAATAAGTCCAAGGGATACCCCCTGTGGGTAAACATACATACATACAAGTTTGTCACATTCAAGAGAAAATGTGTCACCTTCAGTAACCACCTTGCCAATCTAACTGTCTTACCTGTAACTCCCGCTCTTTTGAAAGTCAGGATGACTACTATAATGCAATAAACTGTTATAATATGTAGGCTTTTGAAATATATTACTAGTAAATCTTCTGTTAGTGTCATCCTTGCCAATACTGACATCCAGATAACTAATAACAACTGCTATAATGTAATAAACTGTTTGAATATGTAGGTTTTTGAAATATATTACTAGTAAATCTTCTGTAAGTGTCATCCTTGCTGATAGTTACAGACAGATAACTAATAACAATACGACTATAAACATGTGTAAAATTTAACAAAGAAGTACTGTTATTTAGAAAATCAATAAACTCATTAATACCTTCCTGTGGTGCTTGCCATAAAATAAAGATGTCATCCAAAAAAACAGACAGATAATTTCCATGGGGTGTTCATATCACCAAAATGTGGGAATAAGATTTTCCTTTCCCATTGAAGCATAACAATGTTCACAAAATTGGAGGCACAAGATGCACCCATGGCAACACCCATCTGTTGTAAAAAGTATTGTCCATCCAGAAAAACAAAATAGTTTTGCAAAACCAATTCCTTAAGTATGTGTAAAGTGCTTAACTCATCATGACTTAAACTTGTGCATTCACACATGAACTCATAAAACCATTCCAATCCAATACAGTGGGGTATAACATTGAATAGATTAACAACATCCAAAGTTAACAAAATAAATTCATTAGAGAACTCTACATCCTTAAGCTTATTGAGAAAATCTAGTGAATCTCGGCATAAACGTTCAAACTGCTCAGCAAAAGGCTTCAGTTTAATATCCACGTACTTTGCTAAAGGATGGATTTTGGATTTACTGGAGTCCACTATCAACCTCATAAGGAGGGTCCATTTATGCTTTTGTGAATTTTAGGCAGTCTAAAAATAGATGGCACCCTCGGGTGTTTTACACATAAAAAGAAATACATTTCAGAAACTATCTGCCCTTGCATAAAGTAAATCATGAAGTAAAAAAATCAGTCTTTTTGTATGATAAATCATAACATTCATAGAAGTCTCCTCATAAAATGGTAATCAAAAACATGAGTGTACATACATTGCAAATAGTCCACCTTGGTCATAATAACAATGCCCCCCTCCCATTTGTCAGGTTTCATCACTCGCACCTGTTTGTCCTGACATAGAGATTGCAATAGTTTAAATTCAGGGTCAGTTTAGTTCCAACAGTTTTGGACCTTGTTCATAGCTAAAATGTTATGAAACTTAAACTCACAGAGCTTCTCAAACAAAACCAAAGGCAAAGGTAGGGGTGGGTTGAAAAGGCACTTCCTGATCAAAGGGTCGGGGTAAAACTCACCACTGTTGTCATAAAACAGTGAACTAAGATTTATTTTTCTCAAAAACAATCTCGGTTCTATAAGTAAATCAAAAATATTAGAACAAGTTGTATGTACAAAATTAAGACCTTTACTCAAAAGGTCCGCATGTTTCATTCTATTAAAAAAAAGTAAAATTAGCAAAATAAAGTCACCTTTAGGTTGTGTACCAAACTTGGGCCTGTATTCGCCAAGAAATCCACAAGACTAAAAGATGCAGAAAAACTCAGTTCTTTCTTTTGCTCCGACCACGTCTGGAATAATTCTCCCAACCAAGGTCATTCCAGTGTTGTTAGTGCCTCATTCCCTGGTGATCCTGCTTTTTCCTTATCCTTTTTGAATGTCTAAGAGGGAGTGTTCATAAAGGATAAAACTCTTCATCATTGACTGTTTGAGTAGAGGGAAAAGAGGCACTTAAAACAGTTTTTGGATTCCCCTGGATCTCAAAGCTCTTTGGTTTAGGGTACTCTTCTTCATTCATATAAGCCAAATGATCCCTCTCTAATTTCTTTTCTTTTCAACATCGAACCTCTTCAGTCACTTTATCCACATTTAAAAAAATGTTTTAGTAATCCCCATTGTTACATGGAAAAGCAGGATCTTGT
>NC_056728.1:953874112-953951612 GCF_019279795.1 Protopterus annectens
ATATACACATATATATATATATATATATATATATATATACATACAACACACAAACACACACACACATATATGTGTGTGTAAATGAGTTTGATGAATATTCACTATTGAGTTTGATGAAAACGCAAAACATTGAACAAACTCAGAGGTGATTACCATTAATCACCACTAAAATCATCCCAAAAAGTTATCTCAAATGTAGACCAATATGTTACATTTGAAATTGCGAAAAGTAAAAGAACTGCTTATTACTCAGGGGCTCTGTCCCCACACCTCATATTAAACATACAAACTCCAGTATTGGACAAAGTCGAAAAAAGGAGAAAAACCTTTGAATTATTTAAAGGCTGATATATATATTGGGCTTTGCCCATTACATAATTCAACAAGTTGTATCAGTGACTGAAAACACCACCTTTGAAAGAACAATAGCTTACTGTCTTTTTACTAGCATGATTATTAGCTTGAATAAAAAGCTGCAAGAATGATATGAAATATAAAGGGTTAATTTAGAAATAATATAAAATGCTGAAAAATAAAAAGTAGTAAGTGTGCTGGCATAGCTTAGATTTTGGCATCCATGTAAAGGAGTATGTTATTGAGAAACAAATTCTGTAAAAATAACTGCGCAGATGGCAGCTGGAAGGACATCAACAAAGTAAAGAGATGTAACATCAAGCTTCAGATAGTGCTGGAACACCACGTTTCAGATAATGCAAGATTGAGTTTCCATGGATCATCAAACTACAAAGAACCAAGGACAAGGGAACAAAAGAAAACTGTTACACAAAAAAAGAACTGTTATACATCAGACTCTGAGAAAAAAATCAGACCTTTTGGTATAAAACTGAGTGTGTGTAAACAAGCTTTGATTATTTGCCATAGAGAGCTGAGAGCATCTGTGTTGCATGCTTGTAGATCTAAAAAGAAAATGTAAAAGTAAAGTGTATTAATTGAAACAGTTATCTTTGTGTATTTATTGTACTTAGTACAATACAGTAATAAGACTAGTTAATCACAATAAATAGTTAAATATACTGTGCCAAGCTTGCATGCAAATGCAAGTAACAGCAAGAAGCAAACAGGAAGACATCATATATTTTTCAGTGGCAAGGGACTTTCCATGCTTTCTCAACGGAAGACTTGATCACCTTCCACACAGAAACTGGTAATTCTTTTTTTGTTTCTCATTCTGCAGCATGGATGCCATAAACAGAAGAACTGTAAAGTGTAAGATTACCTTTCAGGTAGACAGTAATAATAGTCCAGCACATGTATGGTCAGAATTTAAAGATTGGTATAAACATAAACTGCAGCACAGGTAGTACTTTACTAGGTAAAGTTTGTGTCAATGCTTTATATAAATGCTTTACTTTTGACTGGTATCTTAAACAGAAACCCCGTTATTGTGACAGTAAACGTTTATTCTGTAAGTTATAATGAAAATGCTTTCTGTGTGCAATGTCATAAAAGTAATGGTAAACAACCAAATGCATTATATCCTGTCCTCACAAGTAAAATGTTAATTTCACAATTACAATATCAGTCAAGTTAGTTATTTACAAACTATTCTGTACATCTTGCTAGACAAAAGCGGCATAAAACAACTGCACATTACAAAACGGATAAAAACAGAGACGAGGTTCATAGTGAACTGACAAAAACATGACGAGGTTCATAGTGAACTGACAAAAACATTTAATAAACTTCTAAGACACAGTCAGAGTGAGTTCAAAAAGTTGAGACAACATATGCAAACACTTTTTTAAAGTACATAAAAGCTTTAGTCAACAGAACAGAATACTGACAAATATAATCTTGTTAGTAAAGAGTTAAAGCAACAGCAGTTAACTACGCTGATAGCAAAGAATTTATGATGTATTATTCTACATTTAAAAGAATGGTTAAGTGTTCACAGCACAAACTTTCATTCAGTTAAAGCGAGGTACTTAAATGCTGATTTTAAAACCATTTCATATAACAAAACAGTTCTAGAGTATAAAAATCAAATGAGAGTAGTTAAACGCAGTAAAGACATGACGTCACAAGATTGACATGCACGTATTTTCTTTTCACCTAAAGTGCAGCAAAAGGCAGACAACAGCAAATGTAAATCATGTAAATATATTTGTTTTAAGCATGTGTTAGTTAAGCCAATTTCTCTTTTGGTTCTTACAATATTTTGTAATTGTATAATAGCATCAAAAATAGCAAAGACTCCAGCAAAAACAGTATTCAAAAGCAGTATTATGCATAGTTAAGCAAGTTAATGTTTATTACAACTGCATTCTAATATCAAGTTGCAAGTATAGTAACGAATGACTAAAGATACAAATAAGTGCTAAAGGAGTTATGGGTTAAGCGTCTGAAATGCGCAGAAAAAAAAAGTATGTGAGCTCAAATCTTTCCAGGCTGGAATGGGTAGTTACAAAGAATGTTGCATAAAATAAAATGTTACTGGTACTTAAATTTATAAAGTCAAAAAAACAAGACTGGTTGTCAGGCCAAATGGCTTACATTTTTCTAAAACATAATTGTTAAGTATTCACGTGCAACATTAAGCAAAAATAACAAAAGTCTACAAAAATCCTGTTTAGTAATTGTAATAAGATGTCAAAATTGTGCATATATGTCATTAATAATCTGTTTGCAAGTATTTACACCAAGTACAGTCAGTACATGGGCTATAGTATGCAGTTAAAATAAATTATGCAGGTCCCTTTACAAAAAGGGAGGGTACAAATAGTTACTAGTAACAGTAAATGTCTTTTCAAAATGAGTAAAAGCGATTCCTATTACACCGTTGACAGTACAGGCAAAAGCAAAATTTTATAAAAATATTTTCTGTTTTGAAAAATGGCCAAAAAAACAAGCAAATGTGTGTCACAGTCTAGATAAAAGCCAAAAGGCAAGCATACATTTAATTCTCACATCATAAAGCAAATAAGCAATATTGCAATAAAATGATGTATACTACAGGGGGAAGGGCATGCTTTCAATTTTACACTAACTGTGTAAAGGTACAAAGTGTCAATACCAAAAAGTAATGTAATTAGCAGGCTTCAGTTTAATGCTAAGTTTGTAAACTGGACTGAGTGTACATTACAGCCATGTATATACAAATGCAAAAACAATCTGTACAAGCAAGTGTATTCTGTACAGTATATAGTAAATGGTTTATCTATGTAAATAGAGTAACAAGTCAAAGCTTGACATTTGTGATGTGTTTTCTTTTCAAAAAACAAGACTGCAATGCCTTTGCAATAAAATACTCAAGTATTGTTAATAAATTACTGTATAAAACATCGCTGTATACAGTCATATTCAGATTCATCCATTTCTAATAGTAATGGTTGTCATCATTGTGTTGACATTATAAAACTGTGTTAACTTGCTGTATCAAAAGAAAACTAAAGGTTTTGTTTCCCAGTGTGTTTCTAGTTAATAACAATATAACTAATATAGACAGTTTTCGATTTAAAATAAAACAGAGGGAATGTATACAGTGATAGATATGTTTAAAAATGTATAAATGCATGTGCACATCTATTTGCTAGTTAGATGCATATACACATATGTTGCTATAATATATGTAGAAATAATATAGTTAGTTAAATACATGTATTTCTGTTTGCTAGCATACATATATTCTGGTACAGTTGAGACAAGCTGAATGTTCAGTGTCTGGAACATGCTTCAAGAACTATAGATGAAAATGCAGCTGTGAGACAAGGCATGCCGCATTCAACACAGACATCTGCATTTCATTTGCATCATTCTGAACATCAAAACAGGGAATTACAATAAAAATGCTACACAAAATAAAACACAAGACAGCTTCAGTTGTAAAAAGCATACAGCATGTACCTTTGAAAGGATAACATTTAACACAAATATAACAGCATGGTGAGCTAAACAAGGTCAGGCATACATAAAAGAAAAGAGTCAAAGACTGATATAAACATTTCAATAAACAGCTCTATCTCTAATAGATACTGTACATTACCTCAAAATGTAACAGTTCTGACAAGGAAAGACATCATGCAAAAATGTCAGTACATAAACAATAACACAAAAATAAGAATAAACTCAACAGGGGAAAAAGGGTATGATTTTTACCAATACTCTGCTTATTTGTATAAACAACACAGTAATACAAGAAAAGGACCATGGGTTAAAATACTTACCATTTTAGGTAACAGGCCAGTACTTCATACAGATCAAATGATAAAAATACCATCCACTTATACTATGATAGGACAACAATACAAAAAAAAAAACAATATTGCACTTCAGTATTACATTTCCAAGCTTTAAAGATACCAAATGCAGATTTTAAAGAGCTTAGTATAAAAACTAGTAGAACAAGATATCTCACAGATTATACATTTACAAGCACAAAAGAATCTTACTATTTAGTAAGTCATTACAAGTATCTTTGATAGACATATTACAATTTAGTACTAATGTATCTAAATTTGTAAATTGAACAAAATGTTGTGTAAATGAACAATATTGCCTTCAATTTCAAAATGTTTGTTAAAGTGGAACCACAGTTTGCGTGTGTGGTTTCAAATAACCCAGTGTTAATAGTAAAAGACAAAAACAGAAGCTGGCACTGCCCATAATTGGTGGGACATATTCAGAAGATGGTCATTATCTGGAACCAAATTGCTAAATTAGTTAATACATCCTGTGTTAATAGTTTTAGGGGTCATAATAATAATAATGACAGCTTGAAATTGTTTTATATGCTGCAAGTTACAAAGGGTTGCAATAACTGAACAAATTATGATTGTAAATATGAGCAAAGTGGTAAATGCTGTAAACAGTGATGCTAATGAAACAAATGCAGTCTTTTCTTTAACTGAAGTTTAGTCCGTTCTTCCAAAAAAAAAAATAAAATAAGGGGACCTGGAAGAATAATAGTTCACTGTCTTTTCACTAGCATGATTATTAGTTTGAATAAAAAGCTGCAAGAATGATATGAAATATGAAGGGTTAATTTAGAAATAATATAAAATGCTGAAAAATAAAAAGTAGTAAGTGTGCTGGCATAGCTTAGATTTTGGCATCCATGTAAAGGAGTATTTTATTGAGAAACAAAGTCTAAAAATAACTGTGCAGATGGCAGCTGGAAGGGCATCAACGAAGTAAAGAGCTGTAACATCAAGCTTCAGATAGTGCTGGAACACCACGGTTCAGATAATGCAAGACTGAGTTTCCATGGATCATCAAACTATAATTGGTTTTATAGCTTGTGTGTTGCTTAACTCAAAGTTCCCTTAATTTGACCTGTTAATAACAGCCTGCATTTGAATTGGAACCTGAGAGACAGCCTTACAAGACTATCTGCAAATATATAGAGCTGAGTATATTTTTCTGTATTATTCTGTATTATAGAGCTAAATTGTTGCTTAGATATCTGTTGTCTTACTGTTCTGCAAATATACAGAGATCAGTATATATTTTTTTTGGTTTTAAAATTTGCACTGTGATTCCTCACATCTCTGTTGAAACTGTCTTCCCCACCCCCCTCCCTGTTCTTGGTTGTAGTTTAAATTTGGTGGCATTTGCAGTGCCCGCTCCACTGTATATTTGATCTAGGACACTCCCCCAGTCCCATCTCTTTACCGCATTGTACCTAATAAACCCTTTCTGCTCTTGCTTTTAGTCCTTTTTAATTTAATTACATTTTTTCAAACTGTGTGTGGACTAATATTGCTACATACTCAAGTGTGCCAGCTTGCACTGCATGTGAATTGTTTTTTACTACTGTTTTTGCTACTTTTCTGAAAAAAAAAAATTGTAAGCCTGTTTCCTACCTTTCCTGTAATTAGTGTTCCAGATACAGATTTGCTGTATCCAGGACTGTTAGTAAGCTTCTGAGCCCCCCAAGCCTTTCTGTGTTGGAGGGAAGACTTCTAGCTTATCAGTGGGAGTGGTAAGCATTAGGTAACTTGTCTACCACATAGGGAGTGGTTCTGGCCCAGAATTTGTAGATGTTAAGTTGTCAGTCTCGTCTTCATTCTTGCTGGATGGGTTCGGAGCCGATCCTCAGCTCCGACTCGGCATATACTAAAGCTCGAGAGCTATTTGTACCGGCTCGAGGTTCCCCTATATCCCACAATGCTAGGTGCTACCTACCCAGATCTCGTTTGCCACTTTAGCTGCGAGGTTGCGTTTTTGCCGGCTCTTAGGTTAGATATTGAAAAAGCAGTTTTCTGGTAAGGTTTTCACTTCTTATTTTCAGTGTTAGTGTACCGTTATATCCTGTTTTACTCCTTTAGTGTATCCGCCTTATATAGTTCCCCTTTTGGGTCTATTTTCTATCTCCCTCGGCCCTACCGCCATTCCTTATATTATTAGGCCTTCGGGCTAAGTTTTACTTTAGTTTTTAAGTTAAACTGTTAGTTAATTTTCAGTTTAATATATACAGTTATTTTTAATCTTAGTCTCTTCGGTGTGTGTGGTGTGACTGGACTAAGATACTTTAGTGTGGGTGTGTGGTTGTGTGTGTGTTTTACTCGTCATCCCTTCAGGATGTCTAAAGAGTCCAAGGTCTCAGGCTTCAAGAAGTGTGACTCGTGCTGTCAGAAGATGTCTCTGACAGACTGTCAATCTTTTTGTGTTTATTGCCTGGGCCCTCTGCACCTGCAGGACTCTTGTTCTGTCTGCCATGCATTCAGTCCAAGAGTCCTGCAGGAACGCAGAAACAAGTTGATTTTGAGAGGCTTGTTGAAGCCCGAAGGTTCCCCGGCCAAGTCTTCATCAGGCAAACCTTCGAAGCCCACTAAGTCATCGGCTCCATGTACAGAGCCTCCAACCAGTGGTGCTATCTCGGCTTCTACATCGGCTCCGACTGGAACCGATACTACAAAAACTCAATCGGCTCCGATAGTTATCTCGGAACCATCCTCGAGTCGTAAGCGCTCCAGGTCCCCTTCGTTGGAGTCAGTCCATTTGGCTCCGAGATCTCCTTTGCTCTCGGAGCGCAGCCATTGGTCCCATTCCTCTCGGTCTTCCAGGCTTTTGGATCATGACCTCGAGAGGGTGGTTAGCAGACTCCTTAAGTCGCAGGCACTGGCCCAGATGCTTCACAGCCCTTCTCATCAGACAGTGGCTATTCCCATTCCATCGTCGATTCCTCCTCCGACTCTTCCTCTGTGCACGGAGCCGGAGTTTGTGGGAGCCGGGACCGTCGACGTGTCGGAGCCGATACCATACCTTTCGGCTCTGTTGTCGGCTCCGATTTCCTCCATGCTGCCATCCTTGGAGGGATCCGGGTGCCGTGACTCCCTTGTCGGCTCCGAGGAGCTGAGTGGCATCAGACCCTTGTCCGACCCCGTTCTCCCTCTCAGAGCCTTGGAGCAGGTGAGTTCGGCCCCGACATCAGCCTCGGAGCCATCTTTCTCAGTGCCGGGAAGGGTCTTTATCTCTTCGGAGCGGGGACCTTCTTCCCTGCCTGATAGGGGTGCTTTCAAGATCATGAGGAGTGTGCTGGCCCCTGTGCCTGCTCCTCGGTCGGCTCCCTCAGCTCCTCCCACTGTAGTGCCTGCTACGGTCTCTACCTATCCTCTCAACCCTGACTGCAGAGATCCTACGCCTCAGGTGCCCCCATTGGGAGCATCCCCTCCTTCTGAGGCCTCCCCTGATCCATCAGGGGAGCTCCCCCGGAAGAGGAAATGTAAGAGGAAACATGTTGACTCCCCTGAGTCCGTCACATCTGATACCGACTTGGATGAGTCAGAAGGGTCCCCACGGTCCCCCTCTGAGGATGTCTCCTTTTCTGAAATCCCTGAGATCCTCAAGCAGAGGGGGAACTGGTCTACCCTCAATCCTTCCAAGGATGAGTCGGTTTACCTAGAGGCGTTTGGTTCTCGCCCTTCCACCTCCTGGGTGTCTCCGCCCTTTGACCCCCTTATGGAAGTGTTGGCGAAGAAGGCATGGACGGCCCCTGACTCAATGGAACCTACCCCGCGGAGGCCTTCAAAAATTTATCACAGCCCCTTCTGATAAGCAGTTTTTAACTAAGGGTGTCCCTGTTGATGCCATGGTGGTGGCAGCAGCCACTAAGAAGGAACTGGCTGATCCTTCAGTACCGATCCATCCTCCTAATAAGGATTCTAGGACTATGGATAGGTACGGCAAGCGGATGTTTTCTTCAGCGACCTTTGCCATGCGGTCGCTGAATTACTAGTGTCATTTCACCCGCCTTCAAAGAGACATGCTCAAAGAAATGGGTGATACTCTACAGGATCCAACAGCTGCGGGGTCTCAAGACAAAATCAACTCCCAGCTGGCAACCCTGAACTCGATTGTTAACTCCTCCATGCGGCTTATTTCCTATGCGGCCGATGGAGCGAGTAGGGCTGCAGGCACAGGCATGGCCTCAAGGCGTCACGCCTGGATGCGACTTTGTAACTTTGCTGACCCCTTCAAGGTGTCCTTCACTAACTCCCCCTTTGATGGTTTGGCGTTGTTTGGACCTCAAGTGAAGGATACTTTGACCAGATGCGAACAGGATGGCAAGACTCTCTCTCTGCCGTGGGAGTCCGTTTTTCCACCCCATCTGGACCATACCCTAACGGTCAGAAGGGTGGAAAAATGTGGTTTTGCAAACCACAGGGAGTTGCGCCTGACGCACGAGGTGAGTTCCCTTCTAGAGGCGGGGGGGACAATAACAGACGCCGCCCCAGGGGCAGAGGGGGTCCGTAAAATCAGAGTAGCAGAGAAACTGTCTCTGGCCAGCCCTTCCAGTATCCCTGAGAAGCTGCCCGACTGTCCGCCTTCGGAGGCAGTCGGGGGAAGATTATCACTGTACCCAGAAGCCTGGCTTTCCCTCACCCAAGACAGATGGGTACAGTCGATCATATCCGAGGGTTACGAAATTCTCTTTGTCCACACCCCAACACAGCCAAAAAGGCCCCTTCCAGATGTTCCACCCAGTCTAAGGGAACAAGCAGTATTAGAAATCTCAAAACTGCTAATAAAAAGGGCCATCCAACCAGTCCCAGCAGACCAGCAAGGATCCGGAATCTCCTCCAAGTTCTTTTTGGTACCAAAAAAGACAGGGGATTGGAGACCAATTTTGGATCTCAGCAGACTGAACAAGTCTGTCCGAAGAACGAAGTTCCGGATGGTTACGCTACAGTCCATTCTACCCTTTCTGGGCCAGGACAATTGGATGTGCTCTATAGACCTTCAGGATGCGTACTACCACATCAAGATGCACAGGCGCTCCAGGAGGTTTCTCGGCTTCTGCTGGGGGCCAGTCACTACCAGTTTAGGGCCCTGCCCTTTGGTCTCACTACAGCCCCACGAGTGTTCACCAAATGCATGGCAGTGGTTACGGCTCATCTGAGGCGTCAAGGATTCCAGGAGTTTCCATATCTGGATGACTGGCTCCTTACCGCCACCACCAGGCGTCAACTTATTCAGTCCAGAAATTACACCATTCAAATTTGCAAAGAGCTAGGTATCTCCATAAATTTCGAAAAGTCTGCTTTGTCGCCTTGTCAGTTTATTACTTTCATAGGCGCCATATTAGACACAGTCGAACTGTCCGCAAAACTAACGGCACAAAGAGTCTCAGATATTCGCGAACATGTTCATATCCTTCTTCAGAACAACACTATCCAGGCCAGGTTTGTACTGAAGACTTTAGGTCTCATGGCTGCAGCCATTACATTACTTCCCCTAGCTCGCTTTCACATGTGAATCCTTCAGTGGATGCTCTTCTCCCAGTGGTCCTTTCAACAGCTCCCATTGTCACACAACATTTTAATAACCCAGTCATGCAAGAAATACCTATCTTGGTGGATGGTCTCCCTTCAAGTGATTCAGGGCAGACCCTTTGTCCCCCCCCCCCGGTTGCTACGGTGACAACGGACGCCTCCCTGATCGGGTGGGAGGGGCATTTTCAGGGCAGGACAGTCCAGGGCACATGGCAACCTTTCGAGTGCCACCTGCACATAAATGTTCTGGAGATGAGAGCAGTACTTTTAGCGTTGCAAGCCCTTCAGGACTCCAAGTTCCATCGGGACTATTGCAGTTCAGACGGACAATATGTCCGTAGTGTGGTACATCAACAAGCAGGGTGGAACCAAGTCCTATCCCTTATGTCGAGAAGCACTCAGACTTTGGCAGTGGGTGATCTCCTCTCAGTGGTTTCTGATAGCAACGCATATCCCGGGGAAGTCCAACGTCATAGCGGACAGGCTGAGCAGAGCCATTCTCATGCTGCACGAGTGGTCTCTCAAGCAGTCAGTAGTGGAAAAAAATTTCCGAAAATGGGGTCAGCCTTGCTGCAATCTTTTCGCAACACTTCAGAACAGCAAGTGCCACGAATCTTTCACTCTCTTCCCAGCCACCCCCCCCAGAGACGCTCTAGTCCACGATTGGCCCCGGGGTCTTCTGTACTCTTTTCCCCCCTTTCCATTAATCACTCAGTTGATTCAGAAAGCTACCACATCGAGATCCACAATGATCCTCATTGCCCCGTACTGGCCTCGACAAATCTGGTTTTCGTTCCTGCATCGTTACCTCTTGGAGCAGCCCTGGCATCTGGACCATGTTCCAGATCTCTTGACCCATCAGTCGGGTAAGCTGCACCAATCCCTCCCCTCTCTCAACCTCACAGCTTGGTTGCTCCACTTCCAAACCTTAGCCAGGCTTCCCTTTATCTCCCATGCGGTGTGTGACATCATTTTAGCTTCCCACAAATCTTCTACCAGGAGGATTTATGCCAGCAAATGGAAACATTTTTCCTTCTGGGCAGAATCTAGGAACTTGGACCCTTTCACTGCATCTATCCAATCAGTCCTGGATTTTTTGGCCGAACTTTTTCAATCAGGATCTTCTTCGTCCACTATCAGAGTCCAGTTAGCGGCCATTTCAAATTTTCATGTTGGCCTTTCAGACTCCTCTGTTATGTCCCATAAGCTTTGTAAAGCCTTCCTTAAAGGTATCTTTTTACTTAAGTCCCCGGTCAGAGATCCCCCACTGCAGTGGGATTTGAATTTAGTTTTAACCTCCTTGATTCTCCCTCCCTTTGAACCTGCGGCTTTCTGTTCCTTGAAGTTACTTTCATGGAAAACTTTATTTCTAGTGGCCATAACCTCTGTGAGGAGAGTCTCAGAAATTCATGCCCTTTGCGTTCGTCCTCCTTATCTGGTTTTCCATAAAGATAGAGTGTCCCTCAGAACTAACCCATCTTTTTTACCTAAGATATCTTCTGAGGCAAATCTGAACCAGTCTATCAATCTCCCAGTTTTCTTCCCTAATTATTCCAACAGAGCGGAACAAAAGTTGCATTTTTTGGATGTTCACCGTCAACTCCGTTTCTACCTGGATAGAACCAAGCAAGTTAGGAAATCTGAGCAGCTCTTCCTGTCTTATGCTGAAGGGAAGAAAGGCCTTCCAGTTTCCAAAGTAACCCTTTCTAGATGGTTGGCCTCTGTCATTACTTTCATTTATGAACTAAGGCATCAAGAACTTCCTTCAAGACCTAGAGCCCACTCAACTAGAGCATTAGCTACGTCAATAGCCTTTCAGGATAGGTTGCCTTTATATTCCATTTGTGCGGCAGCCACATGGGCCTCTCCCCATACTTTTATTTCTCATTACAAATTGGACATGGCCTCCAGAAGCCGAGCTAACTTTGGTTCCACCGTCCTCAAGAGTCTGTTCCGATGAGCCACCCAGGGTTGAGGTGCTAGGGATGCGGTCCCATCCAGCAAGAATGAAGGTGAGATTGACAACTTAACATTGAGAAGTTATGTACCTACCATAACGTTCCATGTTAGTTGTCTTCTTCTCACCTTCTTTCATGCGTCCCGCCCTCCAACCCCCTAGCCTGGACAGACTGATAGGATCCTACGGGGCCTTATTTTCTTACCAGTATGGTCTCCCGTGGTTACCTTTTCTTAGTATGGCTTCCGATATGGGTATTCCTCTTTCTTCTTTGTTCTGAGGACAGAACTGCTATGGTGTTAGCTATCAAATGAGATCTGGGTAGTTAGCACTTAGCATTGTGGGATATAGGGGAGCCTCGAGTGGTAAAAATAGCTCTCAAGCTTTAGTATATGCCAAGTCGGAGCCGAGGATTGGCTCCGAACCCATCCAGCAAGAAAAAGCAGAGAACTGAGACAGAAGGGAAGATAGTGGAACAGGTTAACAGCTTCAAGTGTCTGGGAAGTGTGGTTGAGGAAGGAAAGTCTGGATGATAAGGTGAAAGCTAGAATCAGAGGAGCTGCAGCCAACAGACATAGAGTGTCAGGGGTAGTATATGGCAGAAGAATGCCAAAAAGCTGAAAAGTAATGAGTAAAAAACAGTGGTGCGACCAGTACTACTGTACTGTACAGAAACCTGTGCAGTAAAGGCAGAGCAGATGAGGAAGCTAGATGTGATGGAAATGAAGTGTCTGAGACTGGTGGTAGGATGCACACGGTAGGACAGATGAAGAAATGAGGACATACAAGCAGAAGCTAAAGTAGCTCCAATTACAGAAAAGATCAAAGAGAATAGGCTACAGTGGTTTAGGCACATGTTGGGATTGGGAGGGTGGCCTAATGGTTAAAGTGTTTGCTTTACAAACACAAGGTACTGGGTTTGAGTCTCACAAGGGATAATTGGCTTAAAATGGCTTGCAAGGGCAGTTAGCTTAGTACTAATCTATGAACCCTATGAACCCTATGTGCAGAAAAGCGGACGGCAGTCTGGTTAAAAATATTTAGGGCAGACAGTAAGTAGAAAAAGGAAACAAGAGCATCCAGCAAAGAGGTGGATGGATTGTGTGTGAGAAGATCTGCGACGGTCAGGCATGAATGTCGAAGAAGGCAGGAGTGTGGCTTTGAATTGAGAGAGAGATGGCGACAGTTAACATGACACCCTGACCCCTTGTAGAAAATGGGAAAAAAGGGGGTTGTTGGTGATGATGATGATAATGATCTGTATGATTTGTCATGCATGCTCATATTTTCAGCGGTTCCACTACAAATGCTTTCAGCATGATACTGTGTTTGTGCCAGTATAAACGTATAATTTGTTTGATATGATTTCATGTTATGTGAACTAATTCAATATAATTTTGTAAAACTGCACAATAAAAGATGACACTAATGTTTACTTTATCTCTGTGAATTTATATTGTATCTTGTATTCTACTGTACCAGTGTAACTTTTCTCTCTGGGCCATTACTAAAAAGGGGTTATATGCAAAAATCAGACTTCACCACTCAACAAATGAAAACAAAAAGTAAATAAATAAATACATCTTATGATCTCTGGGTTTCTACAGTTTTAGAAGGAGCGCAAAAGGTCTGCAAGAGCCTTTACTATACTGTAACAATGAGTTCATTTCTGCAGTCTATAAGAAACACTGAATGCCATTTAAGTAGACATAACTGAGAACATGGCTGCTTAAATGCTTTACTTCTATAAGCACTATTGCAGTTGTTATTACATGCACAGATCAGGAACTGATTAATGCTTTGACATATGTGCCAATCATGCCCCAGACTGCTTGCATCCAAGGCAGCCATTATTCTCACCCCACTCTTTGTCTTTGGGAATTAGATCCACAGGGCTGGAGTGTTTGTGAGCATTAAAATATGATTGAAAATATACTTAACCTGTTGAACCTATCAGAACTGTGTTTATAATTTTATGTGAAGCCAGAGGCATCTCGCTTGAATAGAGTGGTTTTAAGTAAGTGCAGACACTCCACAGGGTTATAAATGCCAGAAGTAAAAATTAAATAAATAGTAATTCTCTAAACATATAGATTAATTTGCTAAGTATAACATATGTATCCATAATGGAGTTTGATTTTTGCCTTATACAAATGCTTCTATAATACATCAACAGTTATTTCTGGGCCCCTCTGTTCTGATATGTCTTGTAAGTCAAGTGATTTATATGTCATCTTCTGTGTGATGTTTTGTAAAGTGCTTTATAAAAATGTCACCTGTAGAATGCAGTTTGTATACCTAGGTATCATTAAATTTTAAAGTGCCCACAACAGGAAAATATTTGAGAGGACTATTCACACACTGTTATGCAGTTTTTCAGAAAGCTCTAAGATTTTATTTTTGTTTGTTTTGTTTTTCTTTAGTTTTAGTAGTCACTAACTGCCAAAACCATTTTTTGTTGTTTTGCTTGTTAGGACGAGTAAATGTCAATCTATCTTGCAACAGTACATGTTTTTAGAATTAACATTTAAAGTGGTATTGTAATTGTGAATACTGTATTGCTTTACATATATGTTCCGTCAGTCCTGTTATACAACTTTTAATAGGTTCGGATATTTAGCCTTTATAAATCCAAAAGAGAGGTGTGTTAGACATGGCAGATTACACATTCCTGAAGCTGCTTGTTTTAATGCAGTCCATAATTAGTAATAGAGCTAAAAGTTATACTGTTTTGCAGTAGTTTAATATAAATGTCAGAGGCGAAAGAGATTTTATTTGGAAATACAAAATTTTAAGACCATAGAAACTTAAAATTGAGTATAACTTAACTACCTGTTGTATGCCTTGTTCTATTTACATCAATTTATTGCTTAGCTGATGACTTTTAAAATGGTAATATTTCCTATGTTGTGTATACTCCCTGGAAGCCTATAATGAGTTACCAGGGTCATAGTTTAATAAAATGCATTCCTGTTTTACTACTTATAATTATTAATTCTAGTATTATTATACTTTATTGATATGGCCCATTTAATGGCTATAATTTTTTAGATAAATAAAACTTTGTAATGAAGCTCTTCAAGAATGAAGATGTACAACTCTCATCATGGGGGAGGGACTGCAATGCTGTTTTAAATGAGAATACAGTTAGATATGTACTGCCTGTCCAGTCATCTTATCAAATAAGACGGGAAGTTTCTATACACTTTTATATTACAAGAAAATGTCAATGATGTTTGGAGATATAAAAATCCTAATTCCATAGTTTATATGCGTATTTCTCATAAAAATAAATTATGTAGTAGAATAGATTTTTTTCTTATTACTACTGATCACTTTGCTATTAATTAGAATAGAAATTGTACAGGTTTTGCTAAAAAATGTTTTAGAAAGAAAATGTACACTTATTGGTTCAATAACGAAGACATTTGTTTCTCAGTTACAGAAGGAACTTTTGAGAAATGCATAAGAATTCCAATATCCCTATGTCCATACATTTGGAGACATTTAAAGCTTAATATACTTAGTATGTGCACAGAGAAAAAAGTGTCAATTATCAAATAGATCAAAATTATTTGGCAATTGAAATTTACACCAAATTAATTTCTATTAACTATGATAAATACATACAAATTTGGCAATGCTGTTAAAAATTAAAAAAAAAAACAACAACAGAATTATGTAAAGCAGGGGTAGAATTATTTAAAAAAAAACTTGCTGTTTTTCGATAAGGTTGGTAAAATACTATCAACACAATGTTGAGCACTGATGCTGTGACAGCCTCTCTTTCCCCTGGGCCAGTAATCAAGGAACCTCAATCCTCACCACTATCACTGGTGAGAAACGGTCACTAAAAAGAGGAATGGATTTACACAGTATTTTAAGATGCAGCTCTGTACAGTAATCACAGTTTCCCCCAAGAGCACACAGGGAACCCGCTGCAGACCTGGGACTAGCCCCTCTGCCTCTCCAGATCCCAGACAAGACTCACTTTGGAGCACTCTATCCCAGTTCCAAGCAGCTTACACATCCAAACCTGGGTATTTGATTTATACACACACACGTGCTCATACACACACACACACACACACACACACACACACACACACACACACACACACTCACTCTTGGGAAAGGCTGACACAGATTTACTAGCTGTACCCCCTCTGCGCAGACTATAAGGTAACTACACTGTCATCAGTCAACCACTCTAAGGCTCTTACAATGGTATCCAATTACACTTAGTAAATCAATACTAATATAAATGGTAGAGTGTAACAAAAGGAGCCAGGGTTTTCAGAGTGGCCAAGGGGGTCACTAAAATAAGCACATTAAAGTAGATGTTAAATGTATTCTCTAAAAGACCAGCCACAATAAAAGGTATAAAAATGTTTAATAACAGATAATAAAATAGAAAATATGAAAATACTAAATATCTAAGTACAATAAAACACCAGAGTTTTAATCACAGGAGAAATAAAAATGACACAGTTGGACAGATTTCAAACAGATGCAAAAAAACAATACTTATCTCAATGTGTTTCTTGATTGTCTAAAGAATAACTGTTCCTTAGCTAACTTTATTAATACAGCAAGGCAAGATAGGATGCTGAGATGCTTACTTCCGCAAGACAAGGTGATGAGCTTTAAAACTAAACTGAACTGACTGAACTGCAATACCTGTCACAGATTTTTGTATCAGGTTGAAAAGAAACTAGAGCAAAACAAACTGCCGTGAAAGTTCCTTCCTCTCAGTGCTTGTTATAGAATGACATCAGATTTGATTACCTGGTTCTGGTGCTATACACAGTCAGAGCTTTGCTAAGATCTGTTGCAGTATTTGAAAATTATAGAACAGTTTCAAAACCTTCTACTCTTCCAGAATTCTTTGTTTAAACATTTATTTGTTTTATTTTACATTTGTTTACTGGGAAAGTCCGACTGGGATAACACCCATTTTCAGCGGATGCCCGGGGAGAAAAGCTCCACATATCCACATACAGAGATTATACAAAACGTATAGAAAAAATTATACAAAATGTATACAGGAAATTATACAAAAAATATACAAGACATACAGTACACCAGAAATTACATTTTATGCTATTATAGCTGACATTTGTATTATGTAATCATCTGATATAATTCCTTATTGTAGTGTAAACATTGTAGTTTGTCAAAGTAAGATGAGGAAGGGTTTGTAGGGGGGAACTGGATAGAAAAAGATGAGGTTAGAGAATATCTAGACAAGAAAGACAGCATAAATTATGAGGCAGTCAGGGAAGAAGAATAAGTTTGACCAGAAGCTATTAAAACTAGTTACCCTGGAGTAGTACAGGAACAAAGCCAAGTGTCATTAAGATATTTTTTAAGAATCTTTTTGAATTGGTTGGAATTTGTGTTGGTGCTGATGCTGTGAGGTAGTGAATTCCACCACCTTGTTTCTACATAATGAGAAAATAGTGAGTCCCCTGCCATATTAGTGGATTTGGACATGTGTAGTAGAGATTTATTTGTTGAGCAAAGACTTCAATTTGTGGTATGGGCCTGGAGAATATTGAGAAGGGCAGGGTTTTTTCATGTTGATATACTAGTTTGTGTGCTAGGGTTAATTGGTTATAGGATAGAAGTTGTGGGAGTTCTAACCAGGAGAGTTTTTTTAATGAGTGACAGTGGTGGGTATGATGTGGGCAGTCAGTTGCAAATTTAGCTATTTTATTGAAGCATGTTTCAAGTTTAATTAAAATATGTCTTTTTAAGGTTGGTGAGAATTGGGGAAGCATACAAAAGTGTTGGTTCTAACAATGGCAACCGTAGAGGTGTTAGATACTTTTACTTCTGAAAAGAGTACCCGTTTTTTGTGAACTTTCTTAATTGTTTTTGCTATATGTAGGTCAAATCTTAGGTTGTTATCTATTATTACATCTAGTAGTTTTATTTATGAATCAGCATTAATTCTAGTATTATTCCTAGCTGTAATGTAGAAGGTGTTGGGGGGAGAGGATCTTGTAGGTTGGAAGATCGTGAGTTTTGTTTTATTAAAGTTGAGTATGAGCTGATGGTTAGAGAGCCATAGCTCTGTGTCTGAGAATGATTTTTGGCTTATACCATGGAGGTGTTGCAGGTTATTAGTGGCACATATAAGTGTTGTGTCATCTGCATATTGGATAGTTGAAGCCAGTGGAGTAGCACTATGGAGGTTGTTTATAAAAATAGTGAAGAGTAGCTGCCCAAGAACTGAGCCTTGAGGTACTCCTAGTGTGATGGGAAGAGGGGGGATAGGACATTAAGCCATTTTACAGATTTCTGACAGTCCTGTAGATAGCTTCTGAACCAGTGAAGTGCAGAGGAGCTGAGGTTCAATTTGGAGAATGTATTTAATAGTTTCGGGTGGGAGATCATATCAAAGGCCTTGGACATGACTAGAAAGACAGCAGAGACTATTTTACCATAGTTTTACCAATACCGTAAACCAACTCAGAAACAGAGGAGTGCAGTTGTGGTACTATGATGGGGCCTAAAACCATGTTGACATGTTGCTAGCATGTTGTTGAAGGCAAGATAATGAATCAGTTGGAAGTGGATACATCTTTCGAGGAGTTTAGATAGGGGAGAGAGAATAGCAATCAGTCTGTAGTTGGTCAGCTCTGTGGAATTTCTGCCTTTGTGTAAGGGGATAATGTGTACGATTTTCCATATTGCTGGAACATGTTGCTCTGCTATAGATCCGTTAATAAGGATCAACACTGGATAGGATATGGCTTCAGCTGCTTGTTTTAAATATTTGGCTTGCGACTTGTCAGCTGCTATTGAAGAGGGTTTGAGCCTTTTCAGGAGTTTCTTAATGATAGCTGTGGGAACAGGCTGAAATGAGAAGGAGTTAAGAGTTAATATTGAGAGATTTGAAGGCTAATGATGGTTTTGTGGAATTACGTTTAATTAGAGATAGTACACTTTCAGTGAAGTATTTATTGAATTCTTCTGCAATGGTGATAGGAGTGTGTGGTAAGTTGGGGGAAGGGGTAGTGGAATGTCCTGGTTAGAGAACGGCATTTATGGTATTCCAAATTTTTGGGGGGTTGTTATGCTGTTGTTTATGATCTAGGTTATAGTAGAAGTTCTTTTTATCTAGGTTTATTTGGTGTTTAGTTTTGTTTCTAATTTGCTGGAATATGATGCGGTTGACTTGGGTTTTACAGATGAGCCATGTTTGCCAAGCGTTTTCTCTTTTCCTAAGGAGCATTCTGGTGTCATTAGTTAGCCATGATGTGTATGTGGCTTTAATACAATTTGTTTAGAATTTCAAGGAACGTGCTGTTGAAATAATATACTGCAGCATCAAGGGGCAGTTTTTTAGTAGAGATCAGTTAATTTTTTTAGGGTATTGATTAGGTCTTGGGGGTTAAAGTTTTTTTTTTTTTTACTGCGGATTTGATGGAAGGTGGTGAGCTTGACAGTATTGATGTTTCTTCTCAATAGATAGGTTGGCATATGGTCACTAAGGCTGTCAGATAAGCAGCCACTAATCTGATAATTCTAAGGTGTGTTGGTTAGTGTCCAATCCAGTATAGATCGACAGTTGGAGTTTTTATCTATCCATGTAGGAGCTTGAATGTGTTGTGTGAAGCCATAGAAGTTGATGTGATTGCTATGATTATGTGAATTACAAGATGTCCAGTCTATATTAAAGTCACCCATAATGGTAGTTTCTTGGGCTATGGAATTTGATATAGACTGGATGATGTGCTCTACAGTGTAGATGCTATTTCCAGGTGGGATAAAGGTAGCTATAATATGAATTTGTTTTGGTTAAGTTGAAATTTAGTAGGTAGGATTTCTATGTTTTCAAGATTATCTATGTTTAGGCTTCTTGGTAAAAGTGCGAGACTGCTCTTAAATAAGATGGCTACCCCTCCACCTCTTTTTACCTTCCTGTTGGCTCTAATGTTGTAAACAGGTGGTGTAATTTCATTGTCAGTAATGTGTGCTTTTAACCAGATTTCCGTTCAAACAGCAATATCAGGGTTATAATGGGATGGGTGGCATGTAATTCTTAAACTTTGTTGACTATGCTTCTCAGGTTTAGATTGAAGATTAGAATTTCGGAGCCTTTTCGAGATAGATTGGTTATATCTTGTATTTGAGGGGGTGGTGAGGAGGTATTCTGGGGCCCTGGGTTTGGTTGAATGTCTCCACTAATAATAAGTTTGGTAGCTATGGTTACTAGTGGCTGGACAAATGCGGATATATGCAACTTAAAAGGGGTATTTTTTTCGGTTTGGTTTAATATGGTGTAATCTATATGAGGTGTGATGGAGTTCTGTTGTATTTAAGATGGATGGAGATTTTAAGATGGAGTAGTCAGGTGTGGAGAAAAGGTAGATGTAGTTTTGTGAAAAGTGTGAGGGGAGACTATTTGTGAATGGTAGTTTAAGTGAGCAGCAGTTGTTGGCATAGCTAGTAATATACAATGTATCGATAGCATTTTGTAATGGTAAAAAGGGTAGGGGTTGGTTAAAGGTTTATATATGTGGGGTAATGGATGGGGGTTGTTAAGGTTAGTGTGAAAATGTGAGCTACTTTATAACTGGAAATTGTATAAGTGGTGATTGGTAGATAAGTGTGTTTGGGACTGGTTAGGTTTAGAATAAATTCAAGTGATATGGGGGCAGGAGGGAATGGGGGCAGGGCAGGGGAGTGGAGTGAAGGCTGAGCATAGCAGGCAGAGCCAAGTTTTTATGACTGCACAGCAAGGAACATTCCGTCATTTAGACTATCAGGTACTGTGGAAAGCATCTATGCAGCTGACAATTTTGTAGAGTAGGAATTCTTAGAGAAATAGAAACCTTAAGCCAGGAGTGATTATGGAGTGGGTGAAATATGGGCAAGTGTATTGGGGAAGGAGAAGACTGAGTAAAAACAATGCTTCCAAACTAGAAAGTATTGGGTTTAGAGAGATCTCTGGTAGGGGTGGGGGTTACCAATAGTGTGCACTCCCTGAATACATTCTAATGAAATTCACAAACGTAGAAGGGTTAAAGCATTAACATACACTGTAATGTTGCCTTTACTTTAAGAAACCAGCCACAGACTTTTGGAGATGCAGCTTTGCTGGTAGAGAACTGCTAAAGGGATGCCTCACAGTGTTTGTATTAGCTGAGAAACTGTAATGTTAATAAATAAACATAAACCCTTAATCAGTTATAATAACAATGTTGACACATTTCTAACACAAGCATCTGTACAAGTCAGTGTGATATTCAAATGACACAAAATTATTTACAAAACTCCAGCTAACTATGCTGGTAAATGTTACACATGCACTGCCCCACTCTCCCTGGCACAAATAGCAACACCCCACTTTGTTACAGATGCATTAAAAAAAAGTTGAATGCATTTGCCACACACACACACACACATATATATATATATATATATATATATATATATATATATATATAGATAGATAGATATGTGTGTGTGTGTGTGTGTATATATATATATATATATGTCTGTGTATATATATATATATATATATATATATATATATATATATGTGTGTGTGTGTGTGTGTTTGTGTGTGTGTTTACTTAACAGGACTGAAATCTCATTTGACTGACTTCCATTTAACTGAGACCACGATATCTAATTTTCAAAATACTGAAAAGTGACTTGACTGAAACTCATTATACTGAAAGCTTACAATGCTGAATTTGAAAATACTTACTTGTAAACCACAGACATGCACACTTACGACACCAATGACAAACTCTTTCCAGAACTTAAAAACTACTTACGTACCCTCTTAATAGAAACCAGATGATATAAACCAAACTAGGCTGTGCCCCCACAATCCCCAACTATATATAGTAACTCTAGGATCGCACTACAGTGGGGAAAGGGCATATACCTTTTACTTACCTTGCAGTAGTCTACCCACTGCCACTAGTGCTAGGAACACAGAAAACATCGCCATATTACTTTAGATACTTCCCATAAAAATGTAAACAGACGTACCCACATTTAGAAACACTACAACACTACTTTCTACATGACTATCGGTATTCTGACAGTCAGCACTATAAGTTACAGCAATTCTTTTTATCACAAGCAAGTCACAGGAGAAAGGAAACCCACATCATGTCTACGGCTTACAATTCAGTATAATGAAATTCAATCAAATCAGTTTTTAGTATTTTGAAAATTTGGTATTATGGTCTCGTTCAAATGAAATTCAGTCAAATGAGATTTCAGTCATGTGAAGGAGACCCATATAGGTTTACCATCATAAGGTCGACCGGTGGATGGTCGAGCGTGTATATCCAAAAGGATATGCGTCAACATCACACAATTGCGAATGCAGATGTTGTGAATTGCAAACTCCCGTCCCCTTTTTGACCCATGTTAGCACTCATTTTTGGGTGTATAGCGGTCGGAAATGTCGATTTCATGGAATCGTCAATGAGTTCTTAATGAGTAACTCCGGGCCAAGTATGGACTTCCACAGTTCACAAGATAGTACTCCTCTATTCGGTCAGTCCACCATCATATCACTGTCTCTGGACCTAATTTATGAGAAAATTACACACTGATTTGTAGAGCTTTACACCTCTGTTGCTCACATGATATACATACTATCCCAAGAAGTTATTAAAAAGGCAGGGTTTATCAATCACTGCAGTGAATATACATTTCCAATCTACTTAAAGTAGATGACTGCTTGGAAGTCATTCTTGCTGGGATTACTCATAGCTGTTTTAAACATAATTCAACTAAGATAGGGACAGGGGTTGGCCATACTACTGTCTTTATATGCTCCTAACATGTCTGCAGTGACATTTGTAACAGAATGGAGTTTCTGCAATAGATGAAAAGTTCTAGGATATTATTTGATTGTACAGCAGCAATGAAAAACAAACAGTAGCAAATCTGCTGTACTTCTGCAAGAGGAACACATCTGGAATTTGACGCTTTATCCTTTCAAAGATATTACATTATTTTATATGCTTTTACCTTATCCCAGATGACAGTGACATCTGTTATCTTAAATGAATATGGATAATGACACCGTACATGATACTATGCCCCCATAACTCCCCCTCCCTGAAAAATTGCCACTTGCTGCCAATCAGTGTGAGGCCTACAAGTAAGAAGCTGTGCCCTGATAATCTTGTCATCTGTCTACTTAAAGGGACTATTGGAACCTTTTATGTCAGTCAGTTTGACTTATCTGTATTGCCAGACTGTGCTTAAAATGCTCATGTTAACAATCATTACTTACTTAGAGCCATTAACCCCCAACAACCCTTACTCAGAATGGTAAGAAACAAAAAAAAATGTAACCCTGTCCATTTTCAGCAAGAACTGAACTCAAGTAAATGGTCAATTCTAAAACCCTTCCCCTTAGAGGAAGCAGTCATAGCCTTTAACAACAGATTCCTTGAGATCCTTGATTCTCATGCACCTGTTCGCTCAATAAGAAATAAGGCAAAAACTGCGCCATGGCTGTCCAAAGAGTCCAAACTAAAAATTACTTTTAGAAACAAAGCATGGGCATTATGGCACACTACTAAAGAACCCCAAGATCGCATTTAATATAGGCAATCAAGGAACAAGACTAAAAAATCCATTTTACAAGACAAAAAACACTACTACTATAATTTACAGAAAGTAAATCAAAATAACCCTCAGAAGTTTTGGGCAAGTTTAAATAAACTACTCCATCCTGGGCAAACTTCAACCCCTATCCCCGCAGCCACCATTGATAAACCCCCTGAGGATGTCACAGACAGTTTTAACTGATTCTTTACTGAGACAGTCCAAGCCCTAGCTAGCCAAGTGCATCTTAGCTCCCCTGGTCCTGAAAGTACCACCCCTAGAAACCTACTCTCATCCACCACGTCACTTATCCGTACCTTGATCAAAAAATTAAAACCCACAACACTCTCTGCTGATCAACTCCCTGCCGAGTACCTACATAAAACAGCTGATGCTATTGCTTACCCCATCTCAATAATCAATCGAACTATAGCAGAAGCTAAAATCCCCTCCATCTGGAAAATATCCTATGTAATCCCACTTCACAAAGGAGGCAGCTCTACTGAATTATCCAATTGTAGGCCAATAGCTATACTATTTCCACTTGCAAAGATTATGGAAAAATTTATTCATAGACAACTGATGCACCATCTAATTCAGAATCACCTTATGGCAGACACCCAGAACACCTTCTGAACTCACCCAGCACTACTGTTGCCCTCCTAGCCTTAACCAACACCATAAACCATAATCGCAACAATCACTATATATCCTCGGCCCTCTTCTTGAATCTCTCCAAGACATTTGAAATGTTGATCACCAACTTATAATCCACACCCTGAAAACACTCTGTCTAGATACTAAAGCCCTTCTATGGTTTCAATCCTATCTGAATGACAAACAGCAGGCTGTCCTTTGGCAAAGCAAACTCTCTAACCTCCTACTTAACACCCTTGGTGTACCACAAGGTTCTATACTAGGCCCATGCTGTTCTCCATCTTAATTAATGACCTTTATACTGTCATCCTAAAAGTCAGCTGTAGCCAATATGCTGATGACTCCACCCTGATCTCCTCGGCCACATCTCCAACTGAGCAATGGTCAGCTACTCAGACCACCTTCAACACAATAAAAAACTGGCTTTCTGATCATCGTCTGATCCTAAATCCCAAAAAAACAAAAATGTTGCTTTTCTCACCAATACATAGGTCTACTGCATTCATCTTTACCATAAAATCAAATGATGGCACAATAATCTCCCCTGACCCCTCTACAAAACTACTAGGTGTCATTATAGATTGTGTATGTGTGTGTCTTTTGGCTTTTCCCGGTTAGAGGTCACCACAGCAGAACTCCGGTCCGCTAATGATTGGCAGTAAAGTTTTACGTGCTGGCTTGCCGGGCCTAATGCACAACCTTCAATGAAGGAACGCCCATTCACGCATGTCGTCACACAGTAGACGCTCTAACTGAGAATCGAACGGGCAACGTCTGTGAGGCGACAACGCTGATAATCTTAAATTCAACTTCCATGTTAATCAATCCATCAAAACCATCATTAAAAAACTAGGGTCCCTTTACAGGATAAAAGCCTTCCTAAACCCTCCTGCTAGAATTGCCATAGCTCACTCTCACCTTCTTTCAACTCTTCTGTATACATCCCCTTTATTCTCTAATTTAAACAAGTCTGTCCTTAACAAACTCTCAGTCTGCTACAACCATATTGCCAGATTTGCCACTGCCTTTTAGGACACATCATTGTATCAGTCTAAACCAGCTTGGGGGGCTAGAACTACCCAGCCTAATCTAGTATAACCAACTGATTATGGCCTATAAAATCCTCTACAGTCCGGACAATATTCCTGCACTTAAAAATATTATCACCCCTTATAACAATCCTAGACTGCTTCGATCCTCTAACAGACTACTAGTTCAGACTAGCAAAATTAATAACACAGTCGGTGACTCTCTCTTTGCCAACTCTGCAGGTAAACCCCAGAACTCTCTCCCAGCTGATATTACTTTACTTTCCACATTGTGTCAATTTAAGACAAGACTCAAACAACATTTGACACTTAACTGGCTATGTCAATGTATCATGCCTGACTAACTCTCCTCTAGAATGAGTTAAAACTGTTAATTCATCTTATTTGTGTTACTTAATCCCGATTTACACTTGGGATTATCTCTAACCTGTGGAATTTGTATAACTTGTTTATGTATGTAATCACTGTAAATATTGTATGTGCAATATGTAATGTTGCATCTGTAATCTTAACTGCTTACCTTGGAGCTTTTCTCCCCGGGCCTCCTCTCAAAATGGACATGTATCGAGTCAGACTATCCCGGTCAACAAATGTAAAATGAATAAATAAATTTAATTAATTAATGAATTAATTAATTAATTTGCCTACAAAAGATCCACTCTTGGAAACAAATCACAAATCTAGGCCTCTGAATGTGAGGATGGGTTTAGGATGTTCTTAAAGAACCTTCACTTTCTTAGGGCTTTTGGATAATCAATGAATTCTATTTTTAAAGTTTTAATAGATATTTATCCACATCTGTCTGATTGTTATTTTAAATACAATCCATAAAAACAATTATGGATTAAATTAAATACTGAAGCACTTAAACTTTTCTTATAAATATTTCAAATCTGATCTCAAAGATTGAAAGGAATAATAAGGTATTCTTTAACAAGGTCAGAAAATGAGAGGGGGATGTGACAAAGGGAGATACTGCCAGCCCAGCTATCTGGAATTTTGTAAATAATTATATGTCATTTGTGAATATCAACATGATGTATACAAGATGCTCGTGTTGCAAATGTAATAGAACCTATGTGATGTGTATATCAAACTGCTTGAAGGTATGTGCAATGTGCTGTTTGAAATGTAAGCACAGTGCACCATACTGGACAAGAACAGAAATGTACATACACTATTGTATCTGTTTAAATGTATAGTTTAACAGTGGAAACTGGAATACAGGAGGTTAACTTTAGAAAAATATCTAAAATTAAATTACTTTATGGCATCAAGGAGTCACAATGTCTGTGCTGAGAAGTTTTCTGTATTGCCTTGGAAGTGCTTTATTGTTTCATGACTTCCATCATTTGCCAAAGATCTGAGGAAAAGCCCTTGTCTATGTATTTACACAGGTAGATGCCAAATGCTGCCATCTACCATCAATGGTTGTTTTGAGCCTGGGAACTAGGAGTCAGATGACAGGAAATGATGCCATTATGCAAGCTATCCCAGCAGTAATATTTGAGATATTAATTTAAGAAATCTCTTAGAGAGATTCTGCATTCTGTATTCTGTCTTGGACCTGACAAGAACCATTCACCACATCTGCCTTGCTCTAAGTAAGTCTAGTGAACAGTATAATTCTCTTAGGTATAGTCAGGAATATAGGAAAGCTTAACTTAGATTTTTTTCTTTATTTTTTGACAATGTCCTGCAATGTTGTTTTAAATATTTCCTGTGATTTTGAACTCTGATGTCACTGTAATTATATACTGAGTATTTTCTTGTTATTTTATTATTTATTATTAAATATATTTAAACCTTTCATTGTGGCTGATCTTTGTAAAGCTATTTAACTTCTAAGAGTACTTGCGTATTTATTTAGTGACATTGTTGGCCACTCCTAATAGCCTTGCTCTTGGTCAAACTACCCTTTGTATTAATAGCAACATTACACATTAAGATTGGACAACCTTTGTTAAGGGCCTTAAAGTAGATAATAATGGGTTCTGGTGGCAGTGATAACTACGTCATAGTCTGGACAGAAGGGGGCATAGCTAGTAAACCTATGTCAGCCTTTCCCAGGTATGTGTGTTTGTGTGTGTGTAAAACAAATCTCCAAGGGTGTGTGTCAGCTACTTGGGCAGAGACACGGAGCACTGGTTGGACAGAAGGAGTGTTGAAGGACTTGGCTTGGAATGCTGGCTAAGGATTCAACTCTTTAACTGTGTCAGTGGGGAGCCTTATTGGGGATCTGGAGAAAGAGGGAGAAAGCAGCCCCGGACTGACTGTGGTATCTGTGTGCTCTTAAAGGTAGAATTGCCTTTGATGCAGAAAGCTGCATCTGGAAATACCGTGTGTGTACTTGTCATCCTCCCAATGTTCATTCCCCACTGGTGCTAGTGGTGAGAACTGAGGCTCCTTGATTACTGATCCAGTGGTGGGGCGTCACAGGTAATCCAACATGTTATCGGTTAAAAAACACATAGCATTGAGTTGCAGAAATTGTATTCTTTTACCCATAAATATATATCTAACAGTACCTTTAAGTCAAAAGTAGTCATCTTTTCTATAACCACAGGCATGAAAACTGCTGCCACAAGTAAACTATAAATCTTAAGATCCATAGAACAAGACAATATACTTGGTGGTTTCTTACACAAAATTGACGAAAAGGTAACTAAACCTCCCGTCAGTTGTGCCAAATGAAATGTTACTATGTAGGATATGCCTTGATCAGTGGTGAAAGCTTATAAAGGTAACACCTTACAAAGGGTAGGGGCACTTCAGACACAAACAGTTGTAGATCCATCAGTCAAACCATTATTCTATGTAAAACCATTAAGAAAGTCATAATGAAGCTTATCTTAAATGGTGCAGTTGACTTAATGTCTATTAGGTATGGAACAGTATGGGATTGTTAAGGGGAACTCTTGCATCATTGTTTGAAGGGGTAACAAACACATTTGATGAAAGTTTAACAGTTCACACTGCTTATATTAAATCTCCTAAATCATTTGACACTACTCCTGTAATTGAATAATTGAAACCTATAAGCATTAAATGTGGAATTCATGCATAGGTCAATGGGTAAAATATGGATTAAGAAACAAGGTAGAAGTTTAAGTGTGGAGATAATCTGTATATACTAGTGGCAGTTACCAGTGGCACCATACAGGACTCTGTACTGTCAGATAAACATGTGGAGTAGGCTATAGATAAGTAATATAACTACTTCACTAAAAGATGCAGAAGTTCAATTTGCTGTATAAAAATACAGCTGAAAATCAACTAAAAAAGTCAAAAATTAAACAAGCTGCTAAATGTCATATACATTTTAATTGAAAAAGTTGCATAAAATGGGTCGATACCACAATGGATTTTTTTTTAGCAGAGATAACAAAAGTTATAAATTCTTATCCATTATATAGATCAATGTGGAAAAGGAGAGTAAA
The DNA here is from genome assembly GCF_019279795.1 of Protopterus annectens. Taxonomy (NCBI): domain Eukaryota; kingdom Metazoa; phylum Chordata; order Ceratodontiformes; family Protopteridae; genus Protopterus; species Protopterus annectens. Next base: position 953,902,548 of record NC_056728.1, read on the forward strand.
TATCAAGAAGTTAAGAAAAATCAGGAAATTCAGAAGGGCATCAAAGATAACTTAGCCAATTCAAAAAGGGGAGCAGAGGGATCAAATAAGTCTGACCAGTCAGAAATGAGGAAATCAGTGACAGCATGTAATACTGCAGTCATAGGAAACTCAAGGGCATTGTTGGCAGTTCAACAACAAGAAGGAAGAACATTTTCAAGATGGCCATCAACAATAGGAAGTATGTCACCACAAACCACAATAGGCTATAACATAAAAGGTCTTTATTTATGACAAAAGAAGGAATATTATCCATCGAAAAGCACAATAAGCAGCTACAAGAGACATCAAACTGACACACAGGTATGAGTAGAAGTAGTTGAAAAGGATCCATTTCAATAAAACAATCAGCACACAGATTACAGAAGCAGCAACAACAGTAATTATTCCACAAAGATGACAATAGGGTCAAATAATATCTTCATGAGATTTATAATGTATTAAACAGTGATGAACCAGTGTTTCATCTCTGCCCTCTAAAAGATCTAATATGAACTGTAACTCTTATAAAAGACTTCACTAGAAAGCTAAATTTATAAATTGTATTTCATAATTTAGTAGCAATAAGAAAATGTGATTTTGCTGTTTCACGTGTTTATAACCCTCAGTGTCATACTGCACACAGGATTCTGTGGGCATGTGTGATAAAGTTCTTCAGAAAATTATTTAAATCATTCTCCAGATAAGACACTTTAGAATTTGTCTGAAACTGAAAACAAAGTATTAGTAAATTTGAGTTTGTTTGTGTCTTTCGGCTTTTCCCAGTTAGGGGTCGCCACAGCGGAACTCCGGTCTGCTAATGATTGGTAGTTGATTTTTACGTGCCGAGTTACCAGCCCTGATGCACAACCTTCAATGAAGGTATGCCCATTCACGCATGTCTCCACACAGAAGACGCGCTAGCTGAGAATCGAACCGGACAGCGTCTTACTGTGAGGTGAAAACGCTACCGCAGCACCACCACCGCGGGTTTTTTATTAGTAAATTCGAGTAAGGATATTTTCTTCACATAACTATCAAAATCTAAAACAACTGCACCTCCTTTGAGTGCATAATTCTCATTTTTAATCCTTATTAGTAAATTTGAGTAAGGATTAAAAATGAGAATTATGCAATCAAAGGAGATGCAGTTGTTATTTTAGATTTTGATAGTTATGTGAAGAAAATAAAAGTTTTGGGTGATACAGATTTTTGCACTGTATGTTTTTTTTCCTAATTTAAGTACATTCCCACAAACAGTGCAAAATATCAGCTAAAGGAAAATGACAAAGCACTGTTTCTAAGTAACCCATTTGTTGTGTTACCGTGAACTTACTAACTGCATAAAATATTACAGTAAACTTTGTAAAGGAATAATATATTATATGTTACTTATGTGACATATGTGAACTGTTTTTAAAATATTAAATATGCGTTATGTAACAAGGAAGTGGCTGATTAAAGGCACATGTGGTACAGCCCACCTGCCTGAAACAAAATAAAATAAACAAAGCAATTTACTTCAGTGTTAGATGTTAATTTCTGAAAATAATTTTCTGTCTCTCTCTCTCTCTCTCCCTCTCTGTCTCTGTTATACACACACACACACACACACGCACGTGTATACGTGTATACATGTATGCATATACATACACATAATATAATGCTACTATACAATTAACAAATAGGTGTATAATATTGCAGGTCTAAGGTAAAACACTTGTTTCAATATTTACAAAAATATGAAGGGACAGAATTATGGCAGAGAAAGTAACAGATATTAACCATAACATATCATGTTACCTTAGAAACTGAAGACAAAGTGGATTAGTTAAGACACAAAGTGCTTAAAACAACACAGAGTAATGACTTTGTACAATACAAAAGTGAAAGCAATACATGTGTGTCATTATAGGCATATGTTAAGTAATGTTTTATATGTGAAACGTTATATCTTACCAGTCAATTTGTTTTTCATCTCAGTTTATTATAATGATATTTAATCACATATAATTCTTTCATTTTAACAACTTAATCATATATTCAGTATTTTACTTGAAGGATAGTTATTGATGACTTTTGTGTGTTCCTTGCCTAGAACCGAAGAGATTTTACATTAAGTGAAATTAGATCTACAATCTATTATATACTTCTTATGAGGCTGATCACACTTCAAAGCTGTGTGGGGTGTCAGTGGAGGCTTATTGCCTGAAGTAAGTTAAAAGCTGACTACATCACCAGGAGTTTTGAATTTAAGAGTATAACAACATAAGTATGATGAATTACTTATAGCATTAACTAAAATGGAAAAGAAAATATCTGAAATTTACAGAACTATAAGTATGAGAATTATAGCTTTAGTGTGCTTGAAGGTCAAAGCAAAAATGACTTCACATTTGTAACTTTCTTTTGTGACTACTAAATACCTTTGTTTTGGTATTATAATGTCATAAAACTGTTTAATAACTAGAAAGTGGACACTGCTAAGGAAATGGAAGAGTATGTAAAAAATTCTTAGGTATAGTTGAAGAACACAGTTACCAAAATAACAACGTAAATAGCTAATACTTTTCTCTTTATATAACTTGAAAGAAGACTAGAGAGCTATGGAAGAATGATAAAAGGTGTAACATTGGTCAAGGTTCCCCTGTGCTCCAAGAATTTAGAATTTTATTATTTTTGTATTCTATTTCTTCCACTTTACCTCCCAGCCATTAGCCCTCCACTCTTTAAGAGCCATGACAAAAGGTAACCATCAGAGATTTTTGTGACTGGTGTGATTGCATCACTTTGGGGGAATTTTAGATCCTTCCATAAAGTGTCCATCTTACCCCACACTTTCCCATGAGGGCTACCATCAGTGCCTTGGAAAGCCAAGCCTAATCCTGCAGCCCAGTACTGTAACTAGGTTTGGGCAAAGGGGGTTGCTGCCATGGGAGTAAACTGTTCAAGGCAGAATCAGGAAATTAGTGATTGCAGTACTGGCTAGCATGCATGGCTGGTATCAGAGCTATATAAACTGAAGGTACTTAACTGCTTAGTTAATGAAGGGTCTGTACTTGTTTTTTGTAATTGCTGTAAACAGGTGGAATAAGCTGTACATAGACTTCAGAGAAAAACCTTTTAACTTTTTTCCTTGGATCTCAACTTCAGAAGTATTCTGTTTGTCTTCTGGTTGAGGGTGGTACTAGTCTTGGATTGCCAGGGCAGCAGTTAACCCACTTATGGCTCTGTTGTAGCCATTGGTATTATGCAGGCCTCTACCTGAACAGGAGCTTTTTTGGTGACTGTGAGTACCATTCCTTTCTGTAGAATGAGTGAGCCAGCATACGCTACTCCCTCAAATACCCCTGCCTGTCTTTTCCAGCAATAGACAACTAAGGCCATTTGACTCATACTGAGGGCTTCACCCTTCTATCACTAAGCCAGACTTGTTTTGTCCTTTCTTGACCATCTTAGTTTTAATTCAAGTCATACAACAAAAAGACCCTTGAAAAAGATGTGCACACAGTCAAGTTTGTCTTAAATAAAAGAAACTTTTTTTCCACAAAATAATAATAACAATAATAGCAGGATTGAAATCCAGCAGATGTTGTGCTCTTAAGCATCTTGTAAGCTTTGAACATTTTTAACATGCAGTGTACTCATATACCCATTATACATCTGTCAGATTATATAGACTGTTGTACCTGTACTCCAATGATTTTACATAAGTATTTGGGGTCTACTTTACATGACTGAAATCCCAAAAGCTCGACTTTCATATGGCTGGGACCATATGATCGAACACCGATCATGTAAAAAAAAAAAAACTAAAGGTGTCTAGCAGAGGGGCAAGCCCCCCTGCACCCCCACTACTTAAATATACCAACTCCAAGATCGCACTACATTGCGGAAACAGGAAATCTTCCTGTTCCACACTGTATGGAAATCTCCATTCAGACTGTTTGAGCTTTTAAAACCTCGATCATATGGTATCTGCCATATGAAAGTTGAGCTTTTGAAAGTTCAACAATCTGAAGGGGGACCCAAGTATTTGATATGTGTAAATGTGAATTAAAATATTTGGTGGGATTTGTGAGCTACCGATAGTAGGCACATAAGGTGTTAGACTCGATGTAAGGGAAATATGCAGTGATGAGTCATACACACAGTCCAGATCTGAGTGTATCTGAGCTTGCTGCATTCCATTCCACTGGGTCTTGTTTCTTCAAACAAGATAAAGTGTGATAGGCTGCAGACACATTTCTATGAAATGGGCTTATTAATCTTTACCAGCTGCTTTATGATTATCAACACTAAAAAGGGGAAAAAACTAACAGACATCTTGCATGGGAGGTAATTCTGCCTGTACCACCCATGAGGAAAGTTTTTCCTCACACATTCCCTTAATTATGCTAGCAATGAGGGTTCACCATGTTGGAGAAAAGGAAATATCTGAATTTTCCTTTTGGATATGCACCCTTGGCATTGATATATTTATTAGGGAATAGGGGGTAAAGGGTAGATTGCTCCCCACCAAAAGTGCTTCAGACCATGAAGGTGAATGGTACATTTGTCTCTGCAGTTTAACACTCCACATTTTGGTGCATTACTCTTACTGTGATTTAGAACTGAAAAAAGTGAGACCCAGCAACTGAGTGAGGATGTCATAAAATCAAGCAGATCTTAAAATCATGGATGCCATACGCCATGTTTCAATACATGGAGCTAATCAACATGAAGTTATATGTATATCCTCTCTCTCTCATGGTGCAAGGCTTAAGTTGGAGTATAGATGATAAGTCTGAGTCGAGCAGCACAGTATTTGTTTGTGAAGCAATGCTTAGTGCAACTGAACACTTGATAGAACATAATGGTAGACACTATATGACAAAGTGGTGTAACTGACTCACATTCAGCCTCATCCTGTCTAGGTATCACATGGTGATGGCCGACACTATCATGACAATGACCCAGCAACATGACAGCTTTACAGTCAGATCCATTCTGGGTGCATTACAATGCTTAGAGAATTGCCACTGTTTTTATTTTGCATGTTGTAGTTACACTGCATAGCACTCCTGTGCAGTCATAGAGAAATGCAGATGAGTTGTGTAGGCAGCTTTGTTATTACATTTCGTGGTGAAATGAAAATATGCATCCAGTTTGTTTTTAAACTTACTTAAACCACTGATTTGTCTTGTGTGTCATGGAGGTTTATGTAATGCTTTTGGACATAATGCACAACCTCTGAGAACAAAAATTCTAAACAAAACCAAACATAATGGGAGGACAAAAAATGTAAATTGGGACTGGATTAAAAATACTGCTCTCACAAACTTAGAAAGTTGCTACAGTAACAGGTTTTGGATCAGTATGGATTTTATATGAAGTCCAAAACTCTAATATCTGTCATTATTTACTGAATTCAGTCCTTAAGTATTTGCCAGAAAACCTCAACATTTATTAGACAGACCAAGAATATGACACAAAAATCTGGACATTCTGAGAAATTCTTTACATTGAGAGGTGAGGTATGCCATTAAAAGGTGTTATGTCACAAACCTGAGCATTTTATTTCCATTAGAATCTAACTTTAAGGGTATATTACTTATATGCTCTGCCATCTAAAAGTGCATCGGGGGAACTTCTCCTTCTCTCCTTGATAGGTGCTGCAGGATCTATTACATCCACCTGAGCTTCCACTAACTCAGTCATATATGGCTCAGTTTAACATCTCATTCAACAGACAATCAGAATACAAAATCAAACATGAGTATTAAATAAATAACTATATACATAACTGCAATTTGCCAAAATAGTAAAAATGGTTAAATTTCTAAATTTTAAAATAAACTGCTATGTCGAGTGAAAAATAACTTGTTAATAGGCGCTTATAGCCCACCAGCATTTTAATAGATATGAGCCAGTAATTTATTAGGACAGAATATGAAAAATCAACCCTTTCTTGGAATTTTCATTACTTCATATCCCTCCTCCTGGACTGATAAAGTTATGAACCCGAATCCTAATAACTCTTTTCTTCTTTAATCAGACTTTACATTATCTCTACTTACTTGCAAAGGGTTCAAGAAAATGGCAACTAAATACCTAACAGCCCATATATTGCTAAAGGATAATCAAAAGGTACACACTAATTTTATGTTGTTCTGGTTCAGAGGAAGAAATATTCTAACTTCAGGGCTACACAACTCTGCAGAATTTATAGTATTTGATTTTGATGAAAAACTGAATGCTTTTTTTAATTTTCTATTTTTTTTTTCACTTTGGAGATGGAATTTAAATGTAGTACAGCTTCCCTTCCTACATGATTGTTACATGATCTTGTACATAACAGCATATAACAATTCTAGTCACGCAGAAAATCATCAGATATTGTAGCATATCATAAAATAACAATACCATTTCTTTATTTTAGTCTTTTAAATATTTCTTTTTGTTTTGCTCTTCAGCAATTTTTTAAATCTGACTTCTTAATAAGAACTATACCATTCTCAACAATTAATATAAGTTCTCTTAGGATTTTATCAATGTTAAGTAAAATGGTTGATGCCAAACAGTGGTGGCCTTGTTTATTCATTTTTATGCTGCTGTTTGCACCATACACTTTTTAATAAAATTCAGTAATCTTTGTTTTCGGTCTGTAGTTGTAGGTCTGTTTACTTTCCATACTAATACTGACAAACCAGTCAGTCTGATAAAAAACTATTATTCCCACTTATTATGCGTGACAGTTGTTTGAGATATATTTCCTAATTTCAGCTTAATTAAATATAAAAATGATTTCTAGGCTGATCTTGTATGTAATCACTTCTTCTAATCAATATTTGAACACTTGCCACATTTTCCCTGACTTCTCACTTCAATAAAAGCATTCAAAAAACAAACAAAAAACTAAATACATTTCCAAACAAATCTTTTTAACTCAACAATACTATATACATTTCCTGAAAAGGAAGTTTAGCCTTCTAAATAGGAGCAGTTACCTCAAATTGAAAGCCTAAAGTTAAGGTTAGCATTTTTAATACAGATGATAGAGTCTGTGGTCCCCACTTATACAGATCGCTGTATTTTCTTATCTCTGTTTCCCTCCCAAATTTAAAAAAACAAGTAATATGCTTTCAATAAACATTAACTTTTAGCCTTGGCTATACTCTGTTCACTTCCAAACTATTCACTTCTAGTTTTAAGCTTTATTTTCACTGAACTGCTTGTCAATATCCCTTTTAAAGTTAATTACATTTCATTGTAAAACAGAAAGTAAGTAGTGTATTCAATACAGAACGGCCATTATTCATGTTTTTTTCATCATTTTCTCTTGTTTTTCAAGTCCCTTTGCTTTACAAAATACTTGTGTATAGCATAAACTAAAAACATGAATTTTGTCATCCACCTCTATAAACCAGGAGATTGCTTTATGTTTTAATTATGTTCATACAATGATCAGCATTCTTTTGTGTGCCCACTAGCAGTCAAAGATCACAGCATTAAGTTAACTTGAATTTTCTTCTTTTCTATATTTCTTATCTTGTTACAGCATAAAGCCTAACTAGGACAAAGTAATTCCTTATTTTAATAAAACTACCTTATACAGCAGTCACTTATCACCCCCCCATTTAAAATACTCCTGCTTTCATATGCCAGAAAGTAGGGGTTTTGCCTTATGGTTCTCCTACCAGTTTAACATTACAACGAACAAACTTCCAGTATTTTTCTGCCATTTCTTCTTGCCAGACAACAGTTCATAGGTATAAACTATGTGTAATGGCAATAAAGCTTTACACTTTTTCCATTTATTTACTAACTTCACATTGTTGATAGTGTTCTTCTTCACCACCTCATTGTCTCAACACTACTCTCTGGCTGAAGTCCAAGGTACTATATTTGCTGCCTATAATCTCTGGGCTACCCCTATGTTGGCTGCAGCCCACCTGCTGACCGCTCCCTCTCATCTACCTCTTCCTCCAACTCTTACCTGAACATCCCTCAGTCTTCCTACCCCCTCTCTGCCCTACTCCTCTACACTGTTAACCATACCTCCTTTCTGAACTACTCTTTTCTCTATACCCATTCCTCCTTTAATCTGCTTGCTCCCTCTCCACTGTTAATCATACCTCCTTTCTGAACTACTCTTTTCTCTTTACCCATTCCTCTTTTAATCTGCCTGTTTTCCTCTCTACCACAGTAAGATATTCTAATCACTCCCTTTACCTTGTCCTACCCTGCCCTTCCTTACATTTCAAGACTTGTGCCTTGCTTACTACCTCTTGCTATCCTAATCTCAGGCCAACTACCTCTGCTTATAGCTAGAATCCTATACATTTTCCTCTCCCTTTCTTCTCTTTCACTGATTGCTTTTTCTTAGGCTTTCCTTTTGGTTTGGCCCCACTCCGTTTGCCCTCCCTTACACTCGGGCTCACTTCACTCCCCTACACTACCCCCATTCCCACCCACCCCTGTACAGTTTCCTTTATACTTAACCATCCCTCCCCTTCCTGCCCAGCCATCCACTACAATTCCACTTCCTGCTTATTATCACTCCCACAATCCAACATCGAATCACACTTAGCATATTCTCCTATTTTATATAATTTCTTACACTTCCCCTCTTCCCTCCTTAACCAAACTACTCATCATGCTGCATCTACTTATATCTGCAACATTACTTGCTATGCTCTCTATTACTACCTCCTATCACTTCTATCTCACAAATCCATTTCTCTGTTCCCCTACGTCTCACTCACACTACAGCTTTTCTACTTTATCTTCTTTTACCATCTCTCCAGACATATTTAACTCTTCTACCACAACTCTCTACAAAGGACACATATTACAAATTTTCAAACCTTCTAATAGGACTAAATCTAGACTTCCCAAATGCTCTCAACTTTTTCACATCAAGTGCTCTTCTCTATAAACAATTACTCTCCTCAGGGGACATCCACCCCAACCCAGGCCCCTCTATACCTCTCCTCTCCCCCCCTTATCTACCTTAACTGCCTCCTCCTCACAACCCTCTTCCAACAGCCTACCAGATATACAACCTCAGTCCCATAACTCAATCCCATGCAAACACCTAACCTTTTATTCACTAAATATTCAAAGCCTAGCAAATAAAATTACTGAACTGCACTCTTGGATAGCTTACAACACCCCTCACATCCTATCCCTATCAGAAACGTGGCTCAAGCCACATACTTCAAGCAGTGAAATACTCCCTCCTGGCTACAACATCTACTGCTCTGATAGAACTTCAAAGAAAGGAGGTGATATAGCCATCCTCTACTCTAACAGCCTTAACCTTTCACCATAACCCACACCTATTCCTAACTTCCACCCTGCTGAACTTCTCATTCTAAACTTTCATTTGAATCCACACAAAAAATTTGCTGTCGCTTCCATCTATCTTCCTCCTGGAAACAATGTACCTATTCTAGAAAACATATTATCCTGGTTCTCTCTCAACATATCTTATGAAACACTCAGCCTTGGCGATGTCAATATAGACTGGTCAAAACATTCTACTGGCTCTTCCTTACTTAGTATTCACCTTCATGGTTTCCACCAACTCATTTCTACCCCCACTGTTTCCACAAAACCTCAACCTCCAGCTCCACAATAGACTGGATTCTTACCAACTCCCCTCAGCATTACCACCAGCCCAAAATCCTACCAGACTTCCTTAGTGACCATCTCCCTACCTCTATCCTGAGATACGACCCACATACTCCTAAACCCCACCTTTTTAAAGATTGTCAGAAACTATCCACATTTAATTCTTTTCAGTTTAACTCAATTCTACAAAACATTGACTGGTCCATCCTTAGAATGATGCCGTTGACACTTTTAATAGCATTTTCCTGAATACTCTGGACTCCCTAGCTCCCTCCAGGAAGATCAGAGTGAAATCTAATCATGCCCCCTGGCTTTCAAAAGAAACTAAGACCATCATGAAACAAAGAGACAGTGTCTGGATCAAAACTAAACTAACTCCTCATCTTCTCAAATATAGACAACTACATAATCTTGCCAAAAAACAGACAATAATAGACAAAAAATAATTGTATAGCTCAGGCCAGCATAAACATAGATCTAACCCCCGGAAATTCTGGTCAACACTTAATAGCATCCTTTACCCAGGCTCTCCCTCTAACCCATCCCCCTACCCAAACATGACTCCTGAGGAAACAGCTACCCTACTTAATTCCCACTTTATTTCCTCCATCCAAAATCTCCTTCCCTCTCAACCTAACTCCTCCTCCTTACCAGACCCAGCATCTACCCCCCAATACTACTTTTTTTTCCTTCAAGCCAGTTCCCACTTCTTACATTAAATCTCTACTGCTCAAACCTTGCTCTCCCTCTACTGACAAATTACCTCCTACCTTCCTCAAGCTTGCAGCTGACTCTATTGCCTACCCAGTGACTATATTAATAAATAGATCTATGCTAGAATCTACTGTTCCTACTCTATGGAAATCTTTCTACACTACCCCTCTCCATAAAGGAGGTAACTTCACTGACCCTTTCAACTATCAATCTATTACCATTCTATCCCCTCTATCTAAGATACTAGAAAAAATTATCCATACACAACTTCTTAATCACCTTCTCAATCACAACTTATTCACTCCTACCCAACACGGTTTTTGCCCCTATCACAGCACAACTACTGCTCTACTCACCTTCACTCACACCATTGCAGAATCCCTGGACAATAATAAACTTACCTCTTGTCTCTTTCTAGACCTCTCCAATGCTTTTGATACAGTATCCCATCCTTTACTTCTATCTAAACTTGCCAACTTTCACCTATCCTCCTCCACCCTCAGCTGGTTTGCTAGCTATCTATCTGGATGTGAACAATCTGTCAAATGGCTCTCCCCCTCTTCTCCTTTCCTGCTTGTCTCTACTGGTATTCCACAAGGTTCCATCTTAGGTCCCCTTTTATTCAACATCTTCACCAGTGACCTCTTCACCTTTTGCAATCAGTCATCTCTCATACAATACGCTGATGACTCCACTATTATTTCTACAGCCGATAACATCTCTGACCTACACTCTCTAACCCAAAAAGCTCTACTTTCCACCGAACATTGGCTTTCAAAAAATGTACTAATCCTCAATCCCAAAAAAAAAAAAACTCTTACTCTTCCTGCCCTGTTCTCTTACTCATCATAGATCATCCTTTGTCATCAAGTCTTGTAACAGCCATCCAACCTGACACCTACACTAAACTCTTAGGGGTCATCATTGACAATGAACTAAAATTCAGTCAACACATACAGCAATGCATAAAGAAAACCCATCAGAAACTAGGTCTCTTATACTGGAACAGAAAATACCTCACTCCTGAGGCTAGACTCACCCTAGGACAAGCACTTCTCCTCCCGTCTCTTCTCTATGCCATCCCAGTTCTCGCAAATATTCAAACAACTACCCTGAACAAACTCCAGCAAACCTACTACAAAATAGCCAGATTCATCACTAACTCCCCAAACAACACTCACCACTGTATTGCCTTAAAGTCTCTACAATGGCTGGAACTCCCACAACTACTACATCTCTACCAATTTCACATGCTGCACTCTATGCTCTTTAAACCCTCCTGTTGTCCATCTTTATCTCTCCTAGTCTCTATCTATACCCCTTCTTGATCTCTCCGCACCTCAAATCAGCAATTGCTCAATATCTGCCACCCTAATAGGTCAGTAGGTAAGCAACTCTACAAACACTCTGTGACCCAAGCTTGGAATAAACTACCCCTGGACATACGCTCTATCTCTCACATTCCACTATTTAAAAAAGAACTGAAGACACATTTACTCAACTCCAGAACCTGTCCCTGCTATGACCGTACATAGCTCTCCCCTCCCCCCCCAACACTCACATCACTCTCAGTTAATCCTACTCACACTCTTGACTCACTCTCATTGTACAGTAACAAAGAATTTGTCCTGAGAAGAAGAAAGGAAAAAAAAAGAAAAAAAATTTCAATTTATTTTTTCTTTCAGTTATAATCTTCACGTGTAGTTGTTTATTTTTTATTATTGTTTGCTATTATTGTTTGTAGTACTTGTTTTCTTACTGTAATTATATATTATACTTTCTGAAGCTTTTCTCCTTGGGTCCCCACTGAAAATGGGACAAAATCCCAGTTGGACTAACCCTAAATAATACTCCTGATTCTTCTAGTCAACTACTGAGTCTTTCTCTGTTACTCAGGCATTTTAAATAGAAAGAATGGAAATGTTTCACTATCAAAGTATCTCAGTAATTTCTCTTATTGTCAAAAAACTGAAAGGTAGACTCTTTTTCAGCTCGCCAGCCCACCCTTTGTTGGTTAAGCTATTTATTTATTTGTTAGCTTGATAGTCATCCAAAAATTTCTTTGATTCTAGATGAAGACAGCTGGATATAGCAACCTGAATCTCACACCTGCCTCTCGACATCTGATTACCAGTTTAAACTTGTTTCAATATAGGTCTCAGTTCCTTTCTGATGGCCAGATTTGGAACACACGCACACGCACACACACACACACACACACACACACACACACACACACACACACACACACACACACACACACACACACACACACACACACACACACAAACACACACACAATTATTTATTATTTATTTGCCATTTGTTAACTGGGTTGGTCTGGCTGGGCAGTTGCCCTTTTTCAGCAGAGAGCCAGGGAGCAAAGCTTCATTACAGCAATTATTTTTTTTTTTTACAATCAATTAAGTATTTAAGCATTTAAGCAAACACACAGCTGGAGACACATGCAGCAAAAATAGATTAATTTTATACAATGTTTGAAGAAAAAGAGAAATTAAACATAGATTCAACATCAAAAATAATCATTAGGATGGGAAATTTGCTAACCTAAGTGAAAGTGTAGTGATGCATACAAGTGCCAAGAAAGAGAGGCCCAGGGACTCGGCAAAAGGAAAGGAGGGTATAGGATGTAACAGGAGGGAGAGATAGGAGTGGGCAGAAGTTCAAGTAGGATCATTACAGGGGCAGTTCGAGGAGTTAAGCAGATATTCCTTTATAGTGAATTTGAAGTTGCAAGGGTTTTGGATGGTCCTGATATGGAGAGGAAGTTGGTTCCAGGTGGAGCTAACCGAGTGGCTATATAGTATTTTTCCTATAGATTTATTTGGTTTTGTGATTTGAAGGAGGTGCTGGTCGGAGCTATGAAGTTCCTGGTTGGGGACATAAGGAGAGATGAGGGTTGCTAGAGATGGACAGGCTGCAGGTTGATGGAGGATAGTATGAGTTAGAAGGAGTTGAGGCAGATGGAGCTGATTATGGAGTTCTAACCAGTGGCGTTTTTGTAAGGAGAGGCAGTGATGTGAACGATAGGGGAGACTTGAGGCAAATCTAACAATTGTGCTGTAGGTAAGCTTGAGTTTGGTTGACAAATTGTTTTGGAGGTTAGTGAAGATTGGAACAATGTATAGTAGGGCAGGCAGTAGGTATGCTTGAGCTAGGGACAGTTTAGATTTCTTGTGTTAAGAATTTGTTATTTCTGTATAACAGTCCTAGTTTTTGATGTGTCTTCTTGATGCAGTTATTGATGTGGATGTCAAATTTAAGTTTGTCGTCTATAATAACCCAGAGAAGTTTAGTGTAAGATTCAACCTTAATAATGGTGTTGTTTAGAGAAGAGACCGAGAAGGAGGCTTTGAGGTGTTGGAGGGATTTGGGGAGGAAGAGAAGTAGTTTAGTTTTATTGGGGTTAAGTATGTGCCCTCTCATTCAATTAGTCCTGCTGTGGAACATCAGTCCATTTGCTTTTGTTGTACTTTCATAAAATGAATGCAGTCTATTCTTTCCAGTACCTGTGATACAGCAAATACTCACAAGTTTTCTTTGCATACTATTTCTACCTCTGCTCTTTTTAGAAACAGTTTTTCCAGATGAACCTCCTGTTCAGGTTGTCTTTCCTTCTGATATCTACAGTGTTATCAGTTTATCTAAATAGTTCTTAAAACATCTCTGAATGCATTTGATTTATTTTTTTCCTGTAAATTACTTGAACTGCTTTTTACTGAAGCACTGCAATATTCTTTAAAGCTAGACATTTCTCTCCTCCTTTTCTGGGTTATTTCACTTACTTTCTCTAAATTACTTCTTTGCTGGCATCTAGGCAGCATAAGTGCAAACCAGCAACTGAATTTTATCCAAATTGATAACTTTCAATCAGTTTTTAAAACAATTTCTCAGTTTTCCCACTTGAAGAGTTGTAGCTTCAGCTATCTTGGGAGTTCCTTATATTTATTTGTTGATGTCAAATATTATCTAAAGGACAAATCACAAAAGACAAACAGCCCAAAGCAACAACATTAACAGTTTTCAACTTAGTCTTGATTGCCTTTTCAAGTCAGCTATATATAATAATCACTGTATTTTTTTTTTCTGTGTGCGTGTGTGTGTGTGTGTGTGTGTGTATACCACATAATGTGCACATTTCTCTTAACCAGTTAGTTTGTTTTATTGGGTACAACAATCAGCTACAAAACTATACCTAATTTTGCTTACTTTACTTCTATAAAATGCCCCAGTACTCAATATGACAATTAAAAACTTACAGATTAATATCATAAACTTTGTAATATTTCTTCTGACATCTAAATTACATTTATTGAATGTCATAATGGCTTACACAGACACAGGTACAAACAGAAATAAACACAGAGATATATCAATAGATGGACAAAAGAGTATTGAGATCTGCAAATATATGTTTATAAGTGTATAGAAATATGTCTGTGTGTATGTGTTTGTGCTGTGCATGCCTTGTATGTAAATGTGTATGCATATGTCTTACTTTTAATCTTTTCATATTACTGATAGGATACATTATACAGGCTCTAAAGGTAATCTGATTATTTTAACTGCTGCATTCTGCAACATTGAATATTTCCTATTATACAACGACCCCCCAAAACGTGCACGCTGACCAAATCAAATCAGACTTATACTAATGGAAAAAGGTGAAGTTGCCCGGACTTTTTCCATTAGTATAAGTCTTTTTTTTACAGCAACGGAGAACGCAAGATCTCTGTTGCTGTTTAGACACTGTCTCGCTATGTTAAAGGAGTTTAACATAGCGAGACAGCTTTAAAAAAAGTAACGGAGATCTTCCTTTCTCCGTAGCTTTTTTTAAAGCTGTCTCGCTATGTTAAATGGGTTTAACATAGCGAGACAGCTTTAAAGCTGAGAGAGATTCTCCATTGCTTTTTTTAAAGCTGTCTCGCTATGTTAAACTCCTTTAACATAGCGAGACAGTTTGTAAAAAGCAATGGAGATCTTGCTTTCTCCATTGCTTCCACCCACAGCTCTGATGTACTGCGTAAGCATGCGCGCAATGTACATCAGAACTGCTGCAGAATAGCAGACAGCTGTGGAAGGGCAGCAAGGAGGCATTATACAATGCCATTGTTTAAGAAAACTAAGTATTTTTTTCTTAAATAGTGTCATTGTATAATAGCAATAACCCCTGCTGGATTTGCCCATGGTTGTCTTTGTTTGGCCACTTGGGCTTCGCCCTCATGACCAAACCACACCAACCGTGGGTAAATCCAGCATTACCCACACCCAGGCGTGGGTTATTGCTATAATATGGTACTACAGTCATCATCTGTAACAATATATAAGGTAAATATTGTAGAAGTCGTCGTTTTAGGCTTCTAGAATATCAACTGCTTCATTCCACTATGTGTTAAGCATAATAGCTTGTTCATGAAACCTGTAAATTCAGCAAATTGTATTTCAGAAATCACTATACTGGAGTAATTATTTAAAAACTAGAATTTTTAGTAACACACTGTACTGAGTAAGCTGCTGCTTTTATTTCATCTTAGAATGTACATACCTTGATTGAAACAAATATGCTAGTATTCCACAGACTCCAAAAGCATCAATAATGTTGTCGCTCTCCTACTTCAGACACAATAGAAGAGTCTTTGTGGGTTCTGTTCAAGCAGCTTTATTTCATACAAATAAATCACTATACAAGTTTACTGACTAACATATGTAACATATACAAAGTAACAACTGTGATCATGCATGCTGTCGGTGTAGCCGCTCTTACAAAATGGCACTAAGGAGTGCACGTGTCTGAAATTTGTGCGTGCAAGTACAGCCTTGACATAAAGATACAGCACACTTCGCTTGCATTCTGATCTACATCCTCCCTCTTTCAGAACTAGATCTTATAATGCTATGAGTCTATTTTAGCTTGCAGAAATCACAGATAATACTTTGTCATGCATTACACAATATTAAGTACACACACACACACACACACATATATATATATATATATATATATATATATATATATATACACATACAGTCAAGTCCACGTTGCTGTGTATTTCACACTACGCTTTGATACCCGATCATAATGTGTGACATAAAACTGGGAGTTAGATTTAGCAACTGGAACTGTCTCTGCAAAATGTTTGACCCGTGGAATATCTGGAACATTTTCTGGAATGGAATCAGAATTTTGAACACATTCTGGTATAAAAACTACCCGATTCACTCTTAGATTTGAAGTCTGCATCACAGAAACAATTTTGTGATGGTGGTGATAATTCTGATACAGGAAGATGTTTACACTTCCTCCTATATTCCAAACCCTCTGAGTTTACCAGGTGGGATTTTGGCTCAGCACAGATGCCTGTAATCTGTCCAATTCAATCAAAACATTTCATTTTCTGGATTCATACCATCTCTCCTTCCCTCAACGGACAAAGTAATCTGCTCAATCTGTCGTAATTAGATTTCTGGATATCACACTTTTTAACCAATTGAGCCTTGATGGTTTTATTGTTCTTTGGTTTAAGCTTCAGTAAACTGCATGTAATAGGTAGTGCAGTTGTAGTTTGCCTGGAAAGTAGTCTTTCAGCAGGTGAGCCAAGAATATCATCACAGGGTATGTTTCTGAGATTAAGCAAGTTCAAGAACACATCGGTATTGTCACGTTTTGACCTTTCAAGCAGGGCCGGCCTTAGCTGAAACGGCGCCCTAGGCGAAGTACTGCTCTGGCGCCCCTTAAGCCCCACCCACACCGAACTCAAAGAACACCCCTATTTGAGCCACACCCACAGATGGGTCACTAGGCTACTGGCACGGAGGCCCTAAAGCCTAGACAAGAATTTCACCCATGCACACACAAAGTCAGCACCTGTTTTCCCTGTCCAGCAGCAGGGACAGAGGTGGGATCCCACGGGCATATTTTCAGTCTCCCATCCAGTTGTCCAGGTTCCTCTTAAAGAGGGCTAGTGAGGATAAGGAACATGTTTTAGAGGCTATGAACTGTCATTTCAAAAGATTGAGATACCACTGTACTCTCCTCACATGCAATGTCCTTGCAGTTAGTACAACAAGACCATCAAGAAAGACTTTGCAATTAGAATTATCCCTATACTTGTTTGAAGAAAACTGACAGAGCAAGACAAACAGGAACCATTACAGAGTTTGTTGAACCGCAAGGTATTGTCATTGCAGGGAGATGGTGTGACTCCGACAATCACCCAATTAAACATAGAAGTGGTAACAAATGTGACTGTAAAAACATTACAAATCACTGTTTTGAACCTTTCACAACAAAACATTTTAATGTAGTATACCCAAGTTGTAAAACATGATAAACAGAATAACTGAAGCCTCTATCCAGAAAATATCCCATGGCATACCCATCCATAAAGGTGGCAGCTTCATTGAACTGAAAAAACTATAGACCAATAGCTATCCTTTCCCCTCTGGCTAAAATTAAGGAAAAGTGTATCCATAAACTCTTACACTAACTTATTCAAAATAATCTTCTGGCCAACTTTCAGCATGGATTTAGACCACAGCACAGTAACACCTCAGCCATCCTCTCCTTTTCTAAATGTCATAAATTCCAATTGTAACAATCTGTTTCTCCATCTTTCCAAGGCCTTTGACATTGTTAATCACCAGTTACTTACTTACCCTAATTCAGTAGGCAAAACCAGGAATTCGCTCCCATCTGACCTTACTGTGATCCCCTCCCTTAATCAGTTGAAAAAAAATCTAAACAGTATTTTAAAACTCACTAGTTATGTCCTTGCTCTAACCCTGAGTAAAGCCTCATCCACTTCCATAATCCTGCAATTTTATTTATAGCAACTACCCTCTTACAGCAAGGTTTGAAAAGAGAAACTAATATCTTTGCAGATACTCTGCATACAAGCTACAACTATAGGTTTGATAAGAGACCAACATATTTATATACACTTCTGTATATAAACTGTATTCATACGCTTGAAATGTGAGATTAACTTGTACGTTAATACCATGTTTGTGCATATACTGTAACTTGCTTGTCTTTAAGTTTGGAGCTTTTCTCCCAGGGCCTCTGCTGAAAATGGATATGTATCCAGTCGGACTATCACAGTCAAATTTAAAATAAAATAAAAATCAAAATGAGCAGAATATTTACATTTTGCCACAGCCAAGAACAAGACTGCTAAACCAGGGGTCATTTTGCAGCTACCCATACATTCAGATAATGTTTGAAAAGTACAAGATCATTCCCTTTCTCTATTTTCTTTGTATAGAACCACACCACTATGCTAAAATGCTGTGACACTATTAGTACAATGGCATGCATCCCACTATAAAGAATTACTGGTTCTGGCTGCCTGAAGAGAAAACGGCAATACAACTGAAGACATTTTGTACTGGATGACTCAGGTGTCTACACCCCCCACCCCCCAAAAAAATGACTAACTAACATCACAGTCACATAGATTCCTACAAATAAGTTAAAATACAAATGTAGTGCCTGGGTTCCAAGCATCAAGGCTGAAGGAACAAATTGTAAGCCAATTATTACAATGTCATTTGTTGATCAGTGTTATAATACTGTGTGCATATTGTTTTATTAGCAAATGCAATGGGTTTGCAAACTCAGTTGGACTAACCCAATTAACAAATGTGAAATAAATAAACATAAGTGATTAGCTAATCCATCAATTTGCCACACTTCCATAATTCAAAGCAACAATACACTGTAGAATGTAGCCCAAGAAGCCTGCCTCTGGAATGCACTGCTTAATGACAGGGGGCATTTGTGGCAAACCACATTTAATAACTATTACTGTGAACTTACAGTTTTGTAATCCAATAATTTAGGAATGCATTAAATGTGTTTTAATGTTAAAAGTGGAAAACATACTCCAGCCACATAGGTAACCGCAGCTGCATTTTTAAATGCAATCAGAGTTGTCAATATTCTCATCTCCCCATTCAGTAGCAGCATGTACTGGGAATGGGTAATATCAAAACATTAACAGAAACAAAACACTACCTATATGACAGTACCAATGACAAACTACTGACAGCATAAAAGCAGTAAGCAAATATTAAAGCATTCAGACACTTAAGGGCAAATCTAGTCAAATCAGTGCCCAGCAATCATTTTAATAAGGAAATGCAATTAATGTGGTACCAACTACTGCACAACATACACCAACACTAGCAACATATAACATAATCAAGCCAGGCTCCTTACCTGTTTCTTACAACCATTCCTACCTGCCTCACTGACTATAATGGTACCCAAACAATAGTCCAGAATGTGGTCCTGACTACAACCTGCAAGGCATTCAATAGCAAGAATAGTCTGAATTTTGATTTCAAAAGTTCTGCTGTTACTATAAACAACACCAAAAGAGTACATACATGAACATTTCTACTGCTTATTAAGGTCGGCGTCAACCCCCAGTTTTAACCCCCTATTTCAACCATACAAACATTAAGGCCGTCCTCTGTCATTATTGGGAGCCACTGGTTAACATCAAGTAATCAGTAAAATATAAGACTGACAAAAAGTAAATAAAAAAATTAGACATATGTTAAGAAAAGGTGTAACATACTGTTCTTACCCAGATAAAAGTGCAGCAGCCCGCGTCGTACCCACCCGTTCTACAGAATTAATGCCCAAGTCACTCGTTAAAGCAAATATAACAACTTGAGCGGTAGCTGCTCTTACAAAACTTTTTTTTGCACTTGGTAATTTCTGTCTACAGTATGCCACACAACAGGAGTTCAGTTGCTTTTTGCAGCAGTTACCTCACGCCCCAGTGAAAGAAACAAGGAAAGAAAAAACAGTAAAATTGTGGACTCACGAGAAAAAGGAACAGCCCCAAATAGAAACAAGATACAGTCTCCCCGCAATGACGGAAGGGAAATGGAACTACCGGCCCAGCCCAAAAATGCTATAGTCAACTGTGGAGCGGAGAAAAGGCAGAGCAATTCAGAACAGCTTTAAACTGTATTTTAAGTTTGATCTATCCTGTTTTACAATATTCTAATTTCCAAACCCCAACAAATCGTATCAGTGTAAATTATGGCGCCCTTGGTTCTAGGGGACTTATGTATACGTAGGCAGGATGTGATGTAATAAGTGGGGGTGGGCTACACCAGAAAAACAAAGGATTTCACAAGTCAGTATATATGAAAAAAACGAGGCATTAAATGCAAAGTAACTTTTTTTTTTTTTAACTGTCCTGGCCAACCTGCAGCTGTTAAGTGAGAGGGCGCTCACTCCCCTCCCCCAGAGTTCTGGCTTCCGGTTACACTTCAGCAGGGCAGATCGCTGAGAAGAGCGCAAACTTATTAATTAAAATAAATAAAAACTGCGCCCTTTAAGAGGCTGACATTTACGGCGCCCTAGGCGGGCGCCTAGTTCGCCTATGCCTAAGGCCGGCCGTGCTTTCAAGTAATTGCTTTGCACTCTGCACTGCGCATTCAACACGACCATTTGACTGAGGATATTCAGGACTACTAGTGACATGTGCAAAGTCCCATACTTTTGCAAATTTCTGAAACAACTGGCTAGTAAATTGAGTATCACTGTCAGAAAGAAGTTTGTGTGGACTACCATGAACTGAAAAATGATGTTTCAACTTAGTAATAACAGCAGTGGATGTTAGGTTAGGTAGTAGATCAATCTCAAACCAATTCAAATAAGAGTGTACCAAAACTAAGTATTGTTGATTGTTCCACTCAAATATATCAGCTGCAACTGTTGACCAAGGTAGTTTAGGAATTGGAATTAGCTGAAGTGGTTCTCTTTGCAAATGCGGTCCTAGTATTATTGCATACTGAACAGGAAGAAAGTACTTTATCAATGTCTTTTGGTAATGAAGGCCAAAATACTAATTCTCTCACTCTTCTCTTAGTGGATGCAGATCCTGGGTGACTCCAGTGCAAAATCTGGATATATTCTTGTTGTAAGGAAACAGGAACAACAATTGTAGGACCTCTGAAAATAATGCCATCTTTCATCAACAATTGATCTCTGTAAGGAAAACGGGTTTGCACTTCAGGTGGCACACTAGATTGCTTTGACGGCCATCCGATGTTAATGTAGTGATTGAGCTTCTGCAAAATTGGATCACTCTGAGTATGATCTCTCAACTCATCAAGTCTAGTGGTAGAAAAATTACACACTGACATCACATCAAATCAAAATTCTCTGCATGAAGCTGTTCTGTCATATTTCTGGGCGATCTGGATAAGGTATCAGCCAGACAAAGCAGTTTGCTTTTGGTGTAGACCAGTTTGAAATTGTACTTTTGCAATTTGAGCATCATTCTTTGTAATCTCTCTGGAGCAGAATGCATAGGCTTTTTTAGAATATTAATTAGTGGTTGGTGGTCAGTTTCAATCTGAATAGCTCGACCATAAATATAATCATGAAACTCAGAACATGCCAATACTATTGCCAAAAGGCCCTTCTCAATCTGAGCATACTACATCTCAGTTTGGGTTAGTGTTCTAGATGCATAGGCTACTGGTCTGCCATCTTGAAGTAGAACTACACCAAGTCCAAATTTTGAAGCATCATAGGAAAGAGTAACTTGTTTGTTCACATCATAGTATCTTAAGGTAGGTAGGGTGGCAATTTTCTGCTTAAGGTCTTCAAATGCCTTCTGGTGCTGTTCCAGCCATGACCATGCAACATTTTTGCATGTTAGCTCTCTTAAAGGTGCTGTCAACTCACTGAGGTCTGGTATTAACTTGCCTAAATAGTTGACCATACCAAGAAAACATTGTAGAGCTTGTACATTATCTGTAGCTGACATCTCAAGAATAGCTGCTTGCTGGGTCAGGTCTAGTCTCAAGCCTGTACTGGTGAACAAATGACCTATGTAGGTAACTTCTGGAAGTCTGAATTCGCACTTCAGAGGCTTGAGCTTCAAGTTTACTTCATATGCTGTATCTAGAAAGTTTTTGAGGTTTCTGTCATGCTGTGCTTCATCATTGCCTCCAACCAATATATCTTCTACTATTATGGCACAAGAATAACCTGAAAAAATTTGCTCCATTGCATGCTGAAAGACTTCACTTGCAGACTTTATTCCAAACGGCATCCTGTGGAATCTGTATCTGCCAAACGGAGTACCAAAAGTATTTAGAAATGAAGATTTGCGATCAAGCAACACTTGCCAAAATAGACTCTTTGCATCCAAGACAGAGAAAACAGTGGCATTTGGTATTAAGGCTATGACCTCTTCGACTGTGCGCATTAGATGTTATGGTCTCTTTAATGCTTTGTTCAGATCTCTTGGGTCAGTACATATTCTGATGTTATCTGAGCCTTTTTTGTGAGCTGCTACCATGGACGACACCCATTCAGTTGGTTCTGTGACTGGACAAATCACACCTTGCTGCACCATTTTTCCAACTGAGTCTTGACTTTGTCCTGCATAGGTATCGGAATGCTTCTTGCTGGTCTGACTACTGGAGTGACCTCTGGGTCTAACTTCATTGAATGCACATCTGGAAGTTTGCCTAACTTGCCATGGAAAACATCAGCATACTCTGAGAAAATGGCTTCAGAAAAATTAGAACTCGGAAATGCACTTACATGACGGACTTCTTTAGCAAATTGTAACACTTCTTGGCCAAATAACATGAAAGCATCACTGAACCTTTGGTTTAAATTTCTTCGCCTTCATAAGCAACAAGTCTCACGCTACTGGCTACATTGAGTTGTTCGTTAGCTCTCACTTTAGCAAATGTGTCTGCTGATATAACATTACACTTTGAACCTGTGTCTACTTTAAGCTCTGTGGATTTTCTATCAATCCAGACAGTACAAAACACCTCACTTCTTGTTAATAAATTTACTGCATCAACTCTTTCATCAAGCACTGATACACCATCTACATAGAAAGCTGTCTGCTTTGGCTCTACTTGATCAACTTTCTTCTTTGTGTGACCTTTCTTTACAACTGTGTGAGGCTTACCTGATTTACAAAACTTTTGGAAGTAGTTCCATTTTTTACACTTGTAGCATTGTTGACAAAACGCTAAGCACTTTTCTCTTAGACTCATGATTTGCACCACAATTGTGACAGTTAACAGTAAAGCTGGACTTGGGTTTTGCTGATTCACGCTTGTACTGCACTGAGCTGGAGTGTGCTTCTTTCTTAGAACTTACTGGAAAGCTACATGACTTCCCTGGAAACCTGGCAGCTGCCATGTGCTTGGGCCTACTTTTGTTCACCACATGTAGCATACTGTTTGCTCTGGAGCCAACTCAAACCGTGCTCTTGTCATTCACAAGCATACTCATGTGTTTTTCTGTCACGTCATGGATTTGACAAATCTCTATGGCTTTGCTCAATGTTAAATCACTGTCACGAAGTAAAATCTTTCTCACAGCAGCACTGTTAATACCACACACAAACTTATCAGCTCATCTTTTAAGCCACCAAACCAACACATTTTAGCTTTGTTTCTCGGGTCAGTTATATAAGCTGCAAATGTTTCCACTGGTTTCTGACCTCTTGTGGAAAACAAATGCCTCGCTAATGTAATATTCGTCTGTGGGTTACACTGA
Source organism: Protopterus annectens (assembly GCF_019279795.1). Classification (NCBI taxonomy): domain Eukaryota; kingdom Metazoa; phylum Chordata; order Ceratodontiformes; family Protopteridae; genus Protopterus; species Protopterus annectens. The sequence goes on from NC_056728.1 coordinate 953,926,480, forward strand.
ACGTGCACTTCAAATACCCTTGGTCTTCTCTGGATTCAGTCCGTACAGCAATATGGCAGTTGTCACATTTTCCTTCATATACTGTAGGTGCATACACAAATTAACTCTCTCTTTCTATGGCCTCTGACCCAGCCAGGTTTAGCAAAATAAATGCCCAGCATCTCTATCTTCATAAGCTGCTTGAATGAATACATCGTACTCTTGCTCAAATATTCTCCAATTCTTTGCAATATTCTGATCAAATACAAGTGGTAAGGGCTTTCGAAATCTGTCTGCCATATTAAAACATAGCAGTGAAGGGTTTTGCAAATAAGCACAAACATACACTCATGCACATATACCAGAAACTTATGCCAGTATTTGTAACACTCCTGCTAAAATGCCACGCTTTGGTGATATAAAAAAATGAGACCACAATAAGTCATTTCAAAACTTTTCCCACCTTTAATGTGAGCTATAACCTGTACAATTAAATTGAAAAACAAGGGGAATAAATATAAAAAATAAAACAAATGTACAATAAGCTGGTTGCATAAGTGTGCGCACCCTTAAACTCATATTTTATTGAAGCACCTTTTGATTTAATTACAGCATTCAGTCAGTATGAATGGCTACACTTTGACTGTATTTCAAGAAATAGTTGCAATTTGCACATAATAAACTCTTTGAAACACATGCACAGTAATAAGCACACACTTTAAGCACTTTTTACACACTTTTAGATACTTTGAATAACTTTAGTTATGCCCTTGATACAATACAAAGTCAGAGTTATGCCAAAACATAGCACTTTGCCAAAAAGCATGCAGTTGCCTTGCTTTACTTTTACTTAATGTGCCCTTTTTTCTCTTGTTTTGTCTTACTATTTTCATTTTGGTCGTTTACGCCCTTTTCATGCCCAACATACTTTTCTTGTGCTCGTTTTATTCTGAGCATGCCCAGTTTTGCTTTGAACACACTCGCTTTACTTTAAACATGCTTGTTTTATCTTTAAACATACTCATCCTGCTTTAAACATTCTTATTTTGCTTTACTGTTAATCGTTTCAACAAATAGCTTTAATTTAAACATTCTTTTAGCCAACACATTTTTGTGCCTTCCACTTGGCTCAGTAATGCGGTTTGTGCCCTTGCAATGCCACGTTTTATCTCTTATCAAATAAATAAACAGTTCTTGCTACTTCTCATTACCTTTGATTCTTTTCTGGCTCTTTTCGTGCTTATTTCTCTTGGTTTCACCTTCACTGTCATCTCTGCACTTCATGGCTCTGGATCTTATTCTCTTCAATCCCAGTTCTGACACCATGTCGCTCTCCTACTTTGGACACAATAGAAGAGTCTTCGTGGGTTCTGTTCAAGCAGCTTTATTCTATACAAACACATCACTATAAAGGTTTACTGACTAACTTAAGTAACTTGTATACAAACTAACAACTACAATCATACATGCTCTCACTGTGGCTGCTCTTACAAAATGGCACCAGGGAGTGCAGTGTCTGGAATATATACATGCACCTACAGCCTTGACATGCTTGCTAAAGATACAGCCCACTTCACTTGCATTCTTATCTACAAACGTGACTGATCAGAACAGCTTAATTCACATGAGGTTTACATGCTGAGAATTAATTTAATTTCCTTAAACTACACTGGTAAGATATATTTATTGCTTGCCATAATGAGTCAACAGAACAATCTTCATTCCCTTTATTTTTAACTTTAGCTGCAAAAGCAGTTGTACATAGTTTTGTGGTTGTAATTTCTGGTATTGCTGACACACATCACAGTAAAGCAGTTCCTCATTAATCTTTTCTTATAACTTAGTCTAATTTTTTAAAATGTTTCAAAAGAGGATAATTAAAGACATTAGACTCTGACAAAAATATGATGCTGGGCATATCACAATATTTGACATGCTCTTACACTTCCACTACGACAGGAGCCTTGGCCACAAAAAGAACATTTAATTTAAAGTTTTCAACATAAAGCAGTCAAAATCTCATGCAGCATTTTAAGAATACTGAATATTGATGTTTTACTCAAGTTTTCATAAAATCATGCCAGAACAGAATGTGATATGATTTTTCGTTTATTTATGTAGATTTGTCTTTGTATAGCATTAATTACTTGGTGATACAGTCACATATGGTGTTAAGGAGAGGAATGCAGAAGGTCAGATGATTGTGGATTTTGCAAAAAGGATGGACATGGCTGTGGTGAATACGTATTTTAAGAAGAGGGAGGAGCATAGGGTGACGTACAAGAGTGGAGGAAGAAGCACACAGGTGGATTATATCCTATGTAGGAGGGCCAGTCTGAAGGAGATTGGAGACTGTAAAGTGGTGGCAGGGGAAATAGAATGGTGGTCTGTAGGATGACTTTGGTGATCAAGAAGAGGAGGAGGAGTGTGAAAGCAGTGCCAAGGATTAAATGGTGGAAGTTAAAAAAGGGTGATTGTGAAGTGGAGTTTAGGGAAGAGTTAAGACAGGCACTGGGAGGCAGTGGAGAATTATCGAATAGCTGGGTAACTACAGCAGAACTAGTAAGGGAGACTGCTAGAAAGGTGCTTGGGTGTGACATCTGGACAGAGGAAGGTGGACAAGGAGACCTGGTGGTGGAATGAGGAAGTACAGGAGAGTATACAGAGGAAGAGGCTGGCAGAGAAGAAGTGGGATTGTCAAAGAGATGAATAAAGTAGACATGAGTATAAGGAGATGAGGCGCATGGCAAAGAGAGAGGTGGCGAAAGCTACGGATAAGGTGTATGGAGAGTTCTATGAGAGATTGGACACTAAAAAGGGAGAAAAGGACCTGTACTGATTGGCTAGACAGAGGGACAGAGCTGGGAAATATGTGCAGCAAGTAAGGGTGATAAAGGATAGTGATGGAAAGGTACTCACAAGAGAGGAGAGTGTGTTGAGTAGATGGAAAGAGTATTTTGAGAGGCTGATGAATAAAGAGAATGAGAGAGAGAGAAGGTTGGATGATGTGGGGATAGTGAATCAGGAAGTGAAACAGATTAGCAAGGAGGAAGTAAGGACAGCTATGAAGAGGATGAAAAATGGAAAGGCTGTTGGCCCAGATGACATACCAATGGAATCATGGAGGTGCTTAGGAGAAATGGCAGTGGAATTTTTAACTAGATTGTTTAATGAAATTTTGGAAAGTCAGAGGATGCCTGCGGAGTGGAGAAAAAGTGTTTTGGTACCTATCTTTAAGAATAAGTGTGATGTGCAGAGCTGCAGTAACTACAGATTGATAAAATTGATCAATCACAGCTTGAAGTTATGGGAAAGAGTAGTAGAAGCTAGGTTAAGAAGGGAGGTGATGATTAGTGATCAGCAGTATGGTTTCATGCCAGGAAAGAGCACTACAGATGCAATGTTTGCTCTGATAGTGTTATTGGAGAAATACAGAGAAGGTCAGAAGGAGTTGCATTGAGTCTTTGTGGACTTGGAGAAAGCATATGACAGGGTGCCTAGAGAAGAGTTGTGGTATTGTATGAGGAAGTCGGGAGTGGCAGAGAAGTATGTAAGAGTGGTACAGAATATGTACGAGGGTAGTGTGACAGTGGTGAGGACTGCAGTGGGAGTGACAAATCCGTTTAAGGTGGAGGTGGGATTACATCTTATTTGCAGTGGTGATGGACAGGTTGACAGATGACATCAGACAGGAGGCCCCGTGGACTATGATGTTTGCAGATGATATTGTGATCTGTAGTGTGAGTAGGAATCAGGTTGAGGAGACTCTGCAGAGGTGGAGATATGCTCTAGAGAGCAGAGGAATGAAGGTCAGCAGGGCTAAGACAGAATATATGTGTGTAAATGAGAGGGAGGGTAGAGGAATGGTGAGGATGCAGGGAGTAGAGTTGGTAAAGGTGGATGAGTTTAAGTACTTGGGATCAACGGTTCAGAGTAATGGTGAATGTGGTAGACAGGTGAAGAAGAGAGTACAGGCAGGGTGGAATGGGTGGAGAAGAGTGTCAGGAGTGATTTGTGACAGACGGGTACCAGCAAGAGTGAAAGGGAAGGTCTACAAGGGGGTAGTGAGACCAGCTATGTGTTGCAGACAGTGGCATTGACAAAAAGGCAGGAGTCAGAGCTGGATGTGGCAGAGTTAAAGATGTTAAGATTTGCACTCGGTGTGACTAGGATGGATAGGATTGGGAATCAGTATATTAGAGGGTCAGCTCATGTTGGACAGTTTGGAGTCAAACCAAGAGAGACGAGATTGCGTTGGTTTGGGCATGTGCTGAGGAGGGTTGATGGTTATATTGGGAAAAAGGATGGAGCTGCCAGGTAAGAGGAAAAGAGGAAGGCCTAAGATAAGATTTATGGACGTGGTGAGAGAGGACATGCAGGCGGTTGGTGTGACAGAGCAAGATGCAGAGGATAGGAAAAAATGGAAAGAGATGATCCACTGTGGCGACCCCTAACGGGAAAAGCCGAAAGATGATGATGATGACAGTCACATCTGTGCTTGAAATTCGATGAAAAAAATCTCAATTTCCATAGAATGCATTTCCCAGCATCTCTTAACCTTTGACACAAAAGGTTTAGAGCAAAACATTTGTGTGTGTGTTTGTGCACGTGCTTATGCACATGCAGGTGCTCGTGTGTGTGTGTATGCATGTGTACGTGTGTGTGTGTGTGTGTGTGTGTGTGTGTGTACGGTCAACTGCAACATACAGTGGTCATCACAAAAGTGAAAATAAAGAAGCAAAATCATATTTTGTGGAAAATAAAATAAAATAACAGAGAAATACAGCTCCATGAACCAGTTACAAAATACTGTACACTAAACTGCAAAAAATGCAATGTTTTTTGCAAGGAGGTTAACCTTCCTTCAACCTCCCCATGTGAGAATATGAACTCTAGACCCCCTACTAATTACATTCATAATTATATATACCAAGTCTGAGGTCACAAAATAGCAGTAAAAGGGCATAATCTCAATCCTTGCTGCACCTCAGTCCTGCACCAGTCAACATTCCACATACTACAGACATCTGACAAAGCACACCACCTCTCCAGCATATAACTAAATAGTCATTCAACTAAATGGGCAGTCAAAAATCTGGATTTAATGATTTGTCATGCAATAAAATTAACACATATAGGTGTGTTTGTGTGTGTGTGTGTGTGTGTGTGTGTGTGTGTGTGTGTGTGTGTATGAATCTATATCTATCTATATGTATTTATATATCTATATATATAAACACATATGTAAAGATATATATACATACACTCACACACACACACACACACACATATATATATATATATATATAGGAACTCTGAATTCAGTTGACTGAATGTCGACAGGTGTGCAAGACTGCACATATCTGGTGATTGGGACATATACCCTTTCCCCAATATATATATATATATCAACACACAATATAAGTGTGTGTAGTAAGGCTATTATCTTTTAATAAAAACATCTTACGCTAATTTGAGGTGTTAGAGGAAAATACCAGAACTACTATTGGTAAGATTCAAAGGTAATGTCCATATTGCAAAACAGCAGCTTCAGTGGAAAGAGAGACTGGCTGAAATGTAACTGAATAACAGTTCAGAAAAGAATTATGTATCTCTGTCAGCTAAACTGCAGTGCACCCCAAATGGGCAAGAATGCTTAGCAGCACAGTTTCTGATTCACTACAGTGATATATTGTGCACTGTAGTGAAGCAAAGCACTAGTAGGTGATATGCAGTTTCTGAGTGATGCAAACCAGGAAGTAATTCTGTCCATACATTGAAACTACAGTGATACAGAGAAGGGCTGTTACGGAGTGCTGGGGTACACTACCAGGTACTGTGCATACAGTATTCTAAGTAGCAGCCATTAGAAATATCGCAACTGACTACAGTCCCGAAACATGGAGATGAAATGGCTGAAAAACAAATTTACATATACTAAATCTGAGATGGTCATTTCTCGGAATATTCTTTTTTTTTCAGGGGTGTGGTCAAGATGGCAAGCAGTTAACAGCACAATAGTTTTGCTCTGCTTCTCCTATACATTTTTGATGGGATTTGTTTTTCATTTCTCTAAAAAGAAACTTCTAAAAAGGTGAAATAAAGAATTGGAAACTATTTGGAACTGTCTCGTGAAAAAAATTTGCTCTTTTATAAAATTTTCCTATCAAAACTTCAGTTTGAAGATATCAAATAAAAATAAGTCACTCTAAGGTAACACTTTGAGAAGTCACTGTGAAGAAGGAGCTACAGTCTATCATCAATGGTACTCAGGAACTATTGTTAAAATTGGATAAACTAGAATCTAAGGCAGACACAATCAAAAAGCAGATATAATTAATAAATGAAGTAGTTAAACAGCAAAAACTTCAGATATCTGCTATGGAAGACTCACTCACTGATTTAGATGGTAGACTGACTCAAGAAGAAACTAACAATGAATTCATTTTAAAACAAAACAAGTTCCAGGAGAAGATAGATGATCTTGAAAACAGGACAAGAAGGAAAAATAGCAGGATATATGGCATGCCTGAAAAGCAAGAGGGAGAAAATATGGTAACCTTTTTAACTACTTGGATTCCACAAACTTTAAACCTCCCTGAAGCCCTATCATATGGTATAAAGAGGTCACACAGATCCCTATCAACAACAAAATCAAACAAGAAAACTTCAAATCCAAGATCCATAGTAGTGAAATTCATTTCCAGTTAGTTCTAAAAACTGCCTGGTCTGCATCGACCATAAAAATAGGTGATAACCATATCAGATTTGACACTGACTTTTCTTCTTTACTTGTCTCAAAAAGAAAAGCATGTATTCCCTTGCTGAAAAGACTAAAGAAATCTGGAATAAAAACATATCTAGTTTACCCAGTAAAATTAAGACTTTTTTGCCAGAAGGAAAAACAATCATGGAATCTTTTTCTTTTGTACAGAAAAACAACTTACTTAATCCCACTGAAGAAATGGAGTGGACCTCATCTCTGAAAAGACATGCTACAAGAAATGAACGGACAGTAAAAGACAAAATAAAAAAAACTCAGAGACAAACAAAAATACTACATGTTGCTGTTCAATGTATGGTTTTATAATGACTTGTTTTTTAAACCATTTCTGAATAGATTGCATCAAAAGGTACAACTTTTCATTTTGTCATATTAAAGTATAGTTTCAGTAAGCAGTAATTTCCTGCTTATTGAAATACATTTGATTCTCCACCAGATGGGGGAAAAGTACAAGTAATAGTTATATTAATAGTTAGTAATCTGAAATATATAATCTGAGTTTAAACAATTGATTAATGTTTTATAGTTCACTTTATTTAAATATCAATAAGAATGCATACAAGTAATGATAATTATCCCTGGTTTGATATAGAGTGAAAGTTTTATTTAAAACAATGTACTAAAAGAAAGAAGATATGCAGATATGTTCTGTCATGGTTAGCTGTTAAATTTAATCTTTAAATAATCAACAGTTGCTTCTTAAAGTTTGGGGAAATGCTTAAATAACATGTACTTAATGAGTTTACTTTAAATGGGGTTTATTTTATATTTTTTCTTTATTTCTTCACTAAAACTGTTAGTGTCTTTTTTACATAGATTGTGGCTACCCCAGCTTAATCCCAATCGCATTTAAATTTTATCATCTTTCTTTTACCTCATTTTCCTGCCTGAAAGTCTAATAGCATTTCAAAAGTGTTTTTCTTAATGGCATGAGCTTATCTGAATTTCCATAGCAGCCTGGTTTCATTTTAAACATCTCATGAGAAAGGAAGTGCTACATGACCTCTAACCCTTCCAGAAACAGGAAATGAAGGGAACTTTTAAAATTTTAAATGGCCATTATTGGAAGGTTTTGACGACTTCTTTACATTAAGCACTGAATTTAGAAATGATTTTTTAAGTTAAAACATGTTTTTTTAATATTATACTTTATATTCAGTATTACTACTTCACAGAAACAAAATAAACCTCTTGTGACAGGAACTGCAAGACTGGGAGATAGAAACATGATACATAAGGGAAAATATCTCTGAAGGTGGGTTGCTCAAAAGCAACATTTATAAACCATATAATGCTGCTCTAAAGGGATTATGTGAAAGCTTCATTAAAAAAAGTCAGCAAACATTTTAAGTTACAAAAAATTTTATTTATTTTTGAATACACAGAGCGTCCCCATCCTCATTTTAAACAGCAACTTTACTGAGTTTTAAAACAGCTGTAAAAAATAAACTGCTGCAACACATGGTTCAGAAAGAGGCAGTCACAAGATCAAATACAAGAGTAGTCAACATGCAACTCAGGTAGACTTCCTCCTATTAAGGAAAAAGCACCAGGGTAGAATCCATGATTGCAAAGTCATCCCCAGTGAAACAGTCGGCCCACAGCATAAACTACTAGTTGCTACAATCAGCTGTAAGCAGTGGTCAGAGAAGGCTCTAAGTTCAACAAAGACCAGGCTGAAGACCTAGAAGTTGACAGAAGAGAAAGTACAACAGTTCAAGGAATTACTCAGGGCTCTAGCACCCCAAGAAGAGGAGGAAATAGGTGGAGTTGAAGAAGAATGGCAGAACCTAAAACAGCATGTGTTAGAACTACAGAAAAGATATGTGGCTGAGCCAGGTAAGGAAATAAGGTACATAAGGAAAGCTGGGTAGTGGAATGCAGAAGTCCAGGAAGTCATCAAAAGAAAGAAGGAGTCCAGGAAGAAGTAGGAGACAGAAAAGATTGACCAGGCTAGGAAGGACTACTGGCTGGCTAACAAAGAAGCTAAGAAAGAAATTGCAATAACAAAGAATAGGGCATCAGAGGCACTCTACCAACTTCTGGAAAGTGACTCAGTAAGTGGCACAAAGAAACTATCAGGTTGCAAGTCAAATAAAGAAAGATAAAGAAGATAGTCAGACACCCTTCATAAGGGATGCCAGCAACAACCTGCTCAGCAGTCCAGAGGACATCAAAGGCTGATGGAAGGAGTATTTCCAGCAGCTTCTGAATGAAGAAAACCCCACAGAAGCTGTACTTCCCCAGAAACAGCCTAGAATGAGAGAAGAAGAGGAGTCCACACTAGAACAAGTAGGAACAGCACTAAAGAAGATGAAGTCAGGGAAAGCAGCAGGCTCAGATGAGATCACAGCAGATATGATAAAGCTGTTGGGTGAGATAGGGGAGAAATGGCTCCTGAGGGTACTAATAGCAGTGTGGAAAGAAAGGCATATCCCAGATGACTGGAGAATAAGCATAGTCATGCCAGTGTACAAGAACAAAGGGGACATCTACAACTGTGGGCAGTACAGAGGCATTAAACTCCTATTACACTGCATGAAAGTTCTGGAGAGGGTGACTGATAAATGGATACACAGAGTAGTAGAATGTAAGATGGGAAATGAGCAGTTTGGATTCAGATCAGGATGCAGCACAACTGACCCGATGTTTGCAGTGAGACAGATTCTTGAGAAAAAGCTAGAGATGAGGAGAGAGTCCAACTGGGCATTCCTCGACTTGGAGAAAGCATATGACAAGGTCCCAAGAAAGCTGATCTGGGCAGTACTGCAGTGGTTTGAAGTCCCAAAAACATTGGTAGAATTAGTGCAGGCTATGTACAAGGACCCAGTGACTCAAGTACCAACAGTGTTCAGCCTCACAGAGAGGTTCCCAGAGGGAGTGGGTGTACATCAGGCTTCAGCTCTGAGCCCACTGCTGTTCATACTGGTGATGGACTACATTAGCAAACAGGTTGGAGGGAACAGATCAACAGAGCTGCTGTATGCAGATGATGTAGCAGTATAGGCAGACTCTGAGCTAGAACTTCAACAAAGGATAGGAGAATGGAATGCAAATCTGAAGGCACACAGGATGAAACTAAATACAGATAAGACTGTGGTAATGGCAGCAAATTGGGGAAATCAGAAGAAGCTGAAAATAGAGATAAAAGGGAAGATAGTGGAACAGGTAAACAGCTTCATGTGTCTGGGAGAGGTAGTTGAGAAGGGTAGTCTGAATGAAGAGGTCAAAGCTAGAATCAGAGGGGCTGCAGCCAACTGGCATAGAGTATCAGGTGTAATCTATGACAGAAGAATGCCAAAAAAGCTGAAAAGTAAGTTGTACAAGACAGTGGTGCAACCAGTACTGCTCTATGGTACAGAACCCTGGGCAGTAAAGGCAGAAAAGTTGAAGAAGCTAGAGGTGATGGAAATGAAGTGCCTGAGAAAGATGGTACGATGCACACTGTGGGACAGATGAAGAAATGAGGACATAAGAGCAGAAGCCAAAGTAGCTCCAAGTGCAGGAAAGATCAAAGAGAACACATTACGGTGGTTTAGGCACATGTGTTGAAAAGCAGAAGACAATCTGGTGAGGAAGATTTGGGACAGACAGGAAAAGCGAGGACGTCCAGCAAAGAGGTCGATGGACTGTGTGAAGGAAGATCTGCGACAGTCAGGCATGAGTGTTGAAGAAGGCAGGAGTATGGCACCGAATCGAGAGAGTTGGCGACAGTTAACACGATACCCCGACCCCATGTAGAGAAATGGGAAAAAGGGGGCTGATGATGATGATGATGATTAAACAAAGTATCAGCTGTTAGTATACTGTTTGAATGAAAATAACATAAATTTAACAGGTTTTTTTTTTTTAAAGTAAACAACATACCAGCTTTGTAACACACAACTCAGAAGCCTGTCCTATATTATGTCATGATGACTACTAGACTTCGGTGTGTATGTGCCACATAGGTCTATGGAGTGAAATATACAGTTCTGTATGACAGTGTGGAGCTGAAGGAAGACTGCACACATAAACCTGAAATCCCTTGGTAGTATAGCTTGCATAAAAATAAATAACATTTGAATCTAGTGACAACATACATATGCAATATGGCTGCCTATGATTGATTAAATGTAAGCACAGGTAAAGAATTGAGTTTATCTCACCAAAAGTTTAATTCTGGTATATCCAGACAACATTGTCAGTACTAAAGATAACACTTATTTCACATGTGTTATATTGGTATGCTTGATAACACTGCCATAAACAGCAAGCTTTTATACACAATATACAGGATTGTTTAAGTAAAAGGTTATCCCACATACCCTAAATAACAGTTCAGCAATAAATTATAATAGTCAGTGTTGTTGCCTCACAGTAAGACACTGTCCGGTTCGATTCTCAGCTGGAGCGTCTTCTGCATGGAGACATGCGTGAATGGGCGTATCTTAGTTGAAGGTTGTGCATCAGGCCTGGCAAGCCAGTATGTAAAAATCAACTGCCAATCATTAGCGGACCAGAGTTCTGCTGTGGTGTCCCCTAACCGGGAAAAGCCGAAAGACACAAACAAAGTGTAGTATGCTATGTATACAGTTATTAGTTCATAGGTTCATAGGTAGGTACTAGGCTATCTGCCCAAAGGCATTTATAAGCCTAGCCAGAATGTGTTGGCTTTCGCCGCCCCGTTAGATTAGTTCCCTGTGCCTGTGTCCAGCAGAGCCACTGAAGTGATCCCCGGGGTAAACTTTCTGTTTCCCATCCACTTGTCAAGGTTTCTCTTGAAGAGTTTTAGTGAGGAGCTCTGCCTAATGTAGATTGGAATCTTGTTCCAAAGCAAGGGACATCTCTGGGACAGGAATCTATCCCTCCAGTACATCCTATTTATTGTTGTGGTGAGGTTTAGATCCCTTGAGCGTGTGGCTCGAGGGGATAAGGTTTTCTTTAGGTGGAGCATGTCCATTAATTCTGGGTTGGACATGGCCTTGTATGTCAGGCAGAGATCACCTCTGAGTAGGCAGTATGCAACCGAGTACAGCTGGAGTTTCTTCAGTCGAGCTGCATAGGGCATCTGTTTGAGGCCAGTGATTCTCTTGGTGAGGTACTTCTGTGGTCTTTCCAGCTGGTGAAGGTGTCTAGTAAGGTACATCCCAAATGGGGCATTGTACTCTATGATGGGTCTGATGAGTGATGAGTAGAGGGGCACAATGACTTCTTTTGATCTGGATGGGAACCCTTTTGTGATAAGGTGGGCCATGTAAAAGGATTTTCTAACCACTTTGGCAATGTGATTATCAAAGGAGAGATTACTATCTACTTGGGTCCCCAGATCCCTTATTACATCTTCTGTATTTAGGGGACTACCACCTGTGTGGTAGTTTGTGGGTACTTTGTTTTTTCCAAAGGGGATGACTATACACTTTTTGGCATTTAGCTTGAGGCCATGATTTTGACACCAGGTATCCGTCTCAGTGAGGCAATTTTGGAGGATGTCTGTGTCAGCTGGAGAGTCAATTATAGCCCCTAGTTTGCAGTCATCTGTGAATGTTGTCAGCCATAGTCCTTCTGTGCTTGCTTGTACCTCTGAGAGGTATATGCCGAACAGGATGGGTCCTAAGACTGAGGCCTGGGGAACGCCACTTGTAACCGGTTTAGAGTCAGACCTAGCTCCTGCAACTCTTACCACGTGGGTTCTGTCCATGAGTCAGTTGGCAACCCATCTTGTGATGTATTTGATGTAAAAGTTATTGTGTATGTCAAAAGTTATTTGTATGTAAGTCATGTGATGTAAAAGTTATTTTGTAGATAGGATATTTAAAAGTCCTAGAATTAGGGGAATTGTGTTTTAAGAAAGTAATGAATAACACATTAGTAAATATGAAGACACTTACAAAGAATATGACAACTGTTGTAACTAAAGTGGCTTCCTATCTCAAATGTGATTTTATAAGATTAACCTAATTGTGTCATTTTTTGTAATGTCTCTTAGAAGCACAACTTATAGGTAGAGTGCATTCTATTTTATTAGTGTTGTTTTATTATATCTACATAAGCAATAGCAAAGATGTGTGGTTAGGTAGACCTATGGGTTTTTTAGCATGTGGTTTGTGTGAATTTTTCATCAAACCAAGAATTTTTTTATTCCATGTTAGAGGATAAAAATGTTTTTTAATTTAGATTGTTTAATACTAGGTTTAGAATGTTTGTCCATAACAAATTCTACATATGTTAGATCTGTATTAATTGTACTAAACCATTGTTCATTAGTTTTTAAACAATTTGTCCTTAAAGATGCCAAGATGTAAATGTCTTTTACTAAATGTTAATGGGTTGAATAATCCTTCAAAAATAATCTTCTTAAAGAAGTATTTAACATTACATAAAGCAGATATTGTCTTCTTGCAAGAAACACATCTTTTGACTGAAGATTTAGGCAGGTTGCAAATAAAAAAACTATTTCATTCCAGCAAGTTCTCATCTTGGTTCAAAATGAAGAGGTATTCTGATCCTTTGGAAGAAAACACTAGATTTACCTTAAATAGTTGACATTTATTCTGGTAAGAATGGTATGCTGGGATCTGTGGTAATACAAACAGATAAAAAGCATTGCACTCTCATAAATAGTTTAGTATTCCTGGAATAAGATCTAAAATAGACAATAAGTATCTAGACATTATAACATTATTTTCAAAAGGAAATGTGGTGATAGCTGGAGACTTCAATTGTATTTTATCAAGTAAAGACACCACTAATGAGAAAAGGGTCAGACTATTGTCTACAGTAAAACATTTAAATCACTATACAGGTTTAACGAATATAAGGAATATTTTAGACTTAAAACTACAAAGCTCTTTAGAGTGTAAACATTATTCTTTCAAGTATAGAACACAAACCAATACTGACAAAGTCTTTATATCAAAATCACAATATCAAAGATCCAAAAACAAAGACAACCTTACCTCATATCAACAACTGAGAAATCTGGCCAAAAAACACATCAAATATGACAGAAAAAAACTTAGTTCCAAACATGTCAACAACAGCACTAATATAATTCCCCAAAATTTTCACAAAGTATCAATAATCTCCAAAATGCGGGTAAGCTTTCTATCCCTGCTCCATCCAACATAAATATCTCTGACTCCATAGAATCTCAATTTCATACTCACTTTTTCAGTTCAACAGCCTCCCTTATACACCACAACACTAACCTAACCCTTTCAGTTCCCACCTCAACAGAACATAACCCAACCTCATTCTCATTCAAACCCATACAAACCAACTACATAAAAAAAAAATCTCCTAAACAAATTAAAACCCTATACACTCACAGCACACCAGATCCCCAGTGAATTTCTAAGACTAGCTGCTTCATCCATCTCATATCCCGTATCTGTTTTACTCAATTGCTCCATCTCAGAACAATGTATTTCTCTCCTCTGAAAAATAACACATCATCCCCCTACACAAAGGTGGCCCCTCCACAGACCTCACAAACTACTGACCTATTGCTCTTCTCTCCCCCTTTCCAAAAATCTTAGAAAAATGTATTCATCAGCAATTCCTTGACCATCTCATTAGTTTCAGTAATACTATAAATCTCCTCAGAAATGATGGTCAACTGGTCTCATCTGTCTTTCTCGCTATGTCCAAAGCTTTTGATACAGATACCATATCCCTCCAAATACTGCTCAACAAACTAGCAACTTATAACCTCAGTGTAATATCACTGACTTGGTTTCATAGCTACCTTTCCAACAGACAGCAGACCACCAAATTTAAGAACAAACTGTCCCCCTTCTACCCATCTCTGTAGGTGTTCCCCAAAGTGCCATTCTCTGACCCCTCTTCTTTATCATATTCACCAATGAACTCAGTTCCTCCACCCAACTAGCCATTATTGTTCAATATGCTGATGACACCTCTCTAATCTGCTCTGCCTCCTCACCCCACAAACTACAGGAAAAAAACACAAAAATATCTCCAAGATGTAGTAAAAATAAGAAAAAAATAAATCACATTAAAGAGACTGTATATAAACAGGGGGGGGACATCAAAATAATGAATCTAAATGATATATTACAATGTTTTAGTAAATATGAATACATTAATAAAACAGGTGCAAACATAGATAATAATGAACTAACTGATAACTTCTAATGTATATTTTCTTTCAAAAACTGAACTAATAAACAGAAAAGTAAAATTGATAAGTCCTTTTCTTTTAAAGAATTGAAAGACCAAATTAAAAGTCTCAAAACCAACAAGGCTCCGGTATTAGATGGTATCGTCCCAGAATTGTATAAACTGCTACCTGACAATCATTTAAAAACCCTTATTGAACTTCTTTGAAGAAGTCAAAAGCTCTGTTAATATTCCCCCTCTCATAGATACTCTACAGTTACACCTATTTTAAAATCAGATAAAGATCCTATATTATGTGTTTCTTCTCACCCTATCTCACTTTTAAAAGTAGACTACAAAAGTTTCATGTCTATACTAACAAAAATGCTAAACCATATACTCCTGAGATTAATAAATGAAGACAAGCTAGCTTTATAATAAACAGAAGAGTACAAGACAAATTATAAGAGCTTTTTCATCAATTGATATAGAAAATAATAAGTCTAGATACTGATAAAGCACTTGATTAAGTAAACTGAGGTATTTATTTAAAATATTAAATGAATATAATTTTTCCTCTAGTTTTACAACATTAATTACAACACTTTATAGCACTTCAGTATCTTTTGTCAAAATAGGTTCCTTTATATCTAGCTTCTTTAATACAGCAAAAGGTAAGAAACAAGACTGCCTCTTTCCCGTTTATTATTTGCTCTAAGTATAGAACCACTAGCTAACTATATAAGCTCTAACATAAATAGTAAAGACTTTTCATCCAGCTTTTTGCTGATGATATACTGTTGACACGTGGTGACACAGAACACTTGCTAGATCATATACTTAAAGCCTTGGATTACTTTGAAAAGGTTTCAGGTTTGAAATTTAATCATAATAAAACTAAAATATTGGTTATATACAAATAAAAAACACTTTTTAAAATCACATAAAAATGTTAACTTGGAAAATTCTCAAATTAAATATTTAGGTATCCTATTGAATCCAAGGACAAAGCTGCAGTGGTACAGCGGTACCATTGTTGCCTCACAGCAATAGGTTCTCCTGTTCGATTCTCGGCTGGAGTGCCTTCTGTGTGGAGTCTGCATATCCTCCCCGCGGTCGAGTAGCCTCTGAAAGATGTGTAAATGGGCATGCCTTCGCTGAAGGTTGGGCATCGGGCTGGCAACTCGGCACCATAAAAATCGACTGCCAATCATTAGCGAACCCGAGTTCTGCTGTGGTGACCCCTAACCGGGAAAAGCCGAAAAGACCAACAACATTGAATCCAAGAACAAAGATTCCATATTTATAAACAATAAAAACTTAACGGATGAAAGCATAAAGTTAAAAGACAATTGTAATAAGCTACTTTTTACAATGGAAGGTAGACTCACCCTGATTAAAATTATGCTTTTATCAAAAATCTTATAATATTGTCAATCATTAATTCTGCCCCCCTCTAAAATAAATTCTACCTTGCTTAAATTCTTATGGTACCTTAGAAAAACAAGGATTTAAACAAATTTAGACTGGCATGTCAAAAGCTGACAGGAAGATGGCATTGGGTTTCCAAACATTGAGCTATATACTAATGCTGTAATTATTAAAGTAGTATTATTGTAGTTAGATCCCTCATATGTCTCTTGTTGGAAATTTTTACATGAAAAAATATTAGTAGACAGCAACAAACTTATCATAGATTCTTATAAGAAACTGGATATCAATATATTCTACTGGGCTCTGAAAGATTTTGTTCTAAATGAAAGACACAAGTTTACTTTTATGTCTTTTATTAACCAAACCATTTCAATCTTTAAAAGGTTTGTGAATTCAAATTACTTAGTCAAGGAATTACTAATCATATTATTCTCCATTGCATTCACTAATGGATGCTGAGTATCTCTTAATGCAAACACAATGGCATCGATTTCTTAATGGAAGCAAAGTATATCCTGTTGAATATTTAATATCAAGAGATAGCATAGCTTAAGGAGGCTGGCTAGATATACATACCTGTACAAAATATATTCAGGATAAAATCAAAATATAAGTAGATCTTCAAAATAAACCTGTTCCAAAAATGTTGGATCAGTTCTCTAATGTTAATAGTGGGCCACTGAAGGGGAAGTCATATTTATCAATTACATGCAAGATTATTAGAACTGAATTTGTTACCACATATATGACAATCTGGAACTTCTCACCAAAAATTAATAATGAACAATTTTTGGAACTAAATTAAACGTTACTCTTAAAATCTGCAGGAAAGTCAATGTGCTTACTTTATTGGAAAAATCTGTACATGGACATTTGTGCATAAAGTTGTCCTTACACCTCATAAAATTGCACAAATATATAAAACAGGAAAAATGAAATGCTGGAGGTGTAATGAAGTTCTTAATGCTGATTGGTTAGACATGATAATGAATGGTACGTTGGTAACTTCCTTTTGGAGTGATTTTAGAAACATTTCTCTGGCTTTGTGGTCAGATAATTGCATTACTACTGACTTCTTGATGCTATTTAATGCCCCACTTCCAGCAGCTAAATACCTGGGCAATACTTGCCATTGCAAGGAAAGCTATAACTAAAAACTGGAAATGTAAAACTGAATTAGCATTTGGTGAATTTGTGTGCCTAGCAAAGATGGTCTGTAAAATTAGTCGTCAGCTATAAGAATGAGAACTTTAAACAGAACTCATCAGGACATATCTTGGCAAAAGCTCAAAGATTTCCTGGAAAAGTACTAATGATTAAGAATATATAACTATTCTTGTTATGGAATTTTATATATAGTTATTGTTTATCTTTTTATACACCGTCTTAAATGTTGATGGACTTGTTAAAACCAAATAAAGAGTTATATAAAAAAGAAAATCCTTTTTTTCTCTGCGTATGGTTATCTTGGAGTTGGTATAGGGCTTGCCCTCCCCCAACATTGGAAGGGGACAGAGGATTGCCCCCTCCCCAACAAAAAAAGAAGTTTAAAAAAGAAGAACAGTATTCAAGATTTCCTCTTTTCTTGGTGTTTTGGGCTTTTTGGCTTGTCTGAACTTGCGTTTCAAGTTGATCACAAGGTGATCAGGAGATGTGCTGTTATGGTGGATTACACATCAAACCATCACTGTTATGCCACATATAACCTGCAGTAAACCTCCATAACTGTTATAATTTAGACTTCTTTTGTGTATTTGCTTGATTTTGCCAAGTAAAGCAAATGTATCCACAGTATACAGTATAGAGGTATATTGGACACAGACCTTCCAAGGTGTTCAGGAGGGGCTCTATGCAGTTAAAGTGAACAGCAGCATATTGTGGCCTATAGCTGGACAACATGAATGGCGCACAGGTAGGATATACAGGTGGACACTGACACTGTACTGGCTGGGGCGTGTGCCCTCACTGCCTAACATATGGGTGCTTAGCTGCACTCTGCATTACATTATGTATTGGTATGCAATGTCAAACAGTGGAACTCAGATAATAAGCAAGATTGTTCAGCGTTTTCAGAAACATTCTGAATACTTTGTGCTTATTTCATAGTTGTGAATACTGCTAAGTTACAACTCATTGAAATTACCAGTGTAATGCCTCCTGACACATTATGAGCCTTTACTGCTCTGTACTGCTGTAATTATGCCCACTCAAATATTGTATATTTGAGCAGTTGGAGTACTACTGTCTTACAGCAGTAGACCTTCACAAGTGACACAACAGAAACTTCATCTTATTTGTGTAGTGTGTGTGTGTGTGTGTGTGTGTGTGTGTGTGTGTGTGTGTGTGTGTGTGTGTGTGTGTGTGTGTGTGTGTCTATACATATACATACATAACAGAAAGAGCAACAGATAATCCTAGACATATTTGGGGGGAGGGTAGCTCATATCTTTAGCACTACCACTGTGACAAGTATGTGCTTCTGTTAGTAGCACAGCCGACAGCCTCCTCCTAGCATACCTATGGAAATGTAATACAGCATTTCTACAGGCAATCATGGCATATCTGTCAATAAATTGTGATATACTCTTTTTTTCACACAGTGTTCCTCATCTGATTTTGTTACACACCAGATGATTGCTTGGTACATGGTACTGCTTTGTTTGTTCGGCCATTTTGCTCATTTGTCTCTGAATTAGAAGTTCACCTTTTCTTTGTATTTTGTCATACTTCTGTCTTACAAAACAGAGATCTTGTGTTGGAATATTGTCCCATTATTACTATACTCTGTAAATGAACACCAAATCATCCAAATCTTTACAAAACTCCATTAAAAGTATTTCAGGAAGTTTTTGTTAATGAAACAGTCTGAATAGATATGTTCCTGTGCTTTGGTGAGAATTTGTTGATACACTACACAGATTTGCTGGGAAAAAAAATTGTTAACAGACTTCCCCACCACTGGTTATATTCCTATAAGATATCTTTATTTCTGAAATTGATAAACATGCTCAGACTTTTTCACAATTTATATCTAATGCATGAAACACTTCCCTTTACATTGTATAGGTGCCATTTATTTACTAGTGAAGCTGAACCTATTTACAATATATTACTGTTTTGCAGGCTATACAAGCTGGGTGTTAGTAGGAAAAGGGAAGCAGCTTCCCTCAGTCTGTGAAGATATTTTAGATTCAGAAACCTTAGACATGCAGAATAGAAAAGCCTAAGCATTATTTTTGCAAATCTGTGGAAATGTAATCCTCAAAACTGACTTAAATAATGTGTTTACATTAATGTAACATTAGGTACATCATTTCACTGTGGAACACCATCGGTATCTTCCTTAGCACATACAATTTGTTCAAGTTGTCTACTCCAGTGAGAAAGGTCTATCCCAAAGTATGTTCACAATTTTAAGTTCAACCAAAAGAGTTTGTGTAATTTACAAAATAAATATAACCAGATAAATGGAGAGTTTGTGTAATTTACAAAATAAATATAACCAGATAAATGATATATATATATATATATATATATATATATATATATATATATATATATATAAACTCCAGTGGAAAACCTAAAAAAGTATTATTTTCATTGTAGGTTAGTGTGAGAAGCTCAACATGTTGCAAACTGATGCTAGAAGATAAGAACTCTATATGTTCTCACAGCAGGGGGATTGATGCATCTCCCAGAGAATTACCTACTGACAGAGTAAACTTCCTGTCCATGTCAGGCTAAGCAGTTCCATAATTCTTTTAAAAAATTCTTAGTCAATGGAAAGGGATCTGAAAGTTCACTCCATTGCAGACTCCACAATGAAGGCAGCCCAGCTGTGAACCAAACTGGAGAACCATGTACTGTAAGGTAGCAATAATAACTACTCTTTCAAACTGCATATAATTAGGAATATTTGAAAAAACAGACAAAAAATTAAATAAGCAGTAAAAATTCAAGAAGAAAACAGTTTCACAGTTTGGAAAAGTAGAAACCCGAACTTTATCAATAGCCATATGCCCATCTACATAAACTTCAACGCTCCATTAGCTTTAAAGCTCATTTCTGTCTTTGATGTGAATTTTTAATAATGTTTAGTTATGTTACATTGCTAGATAGCTCAGATATGAGTCATTATTCATTGACCAAATAAATGTACTGATGAAACAAAAATATTTATTTTTTTGTGCCACGATAGGTAGAAACATCTTGGTTGTGCCAGACTGCATTAGTCATGGCAGTTAGTTTCTTTATTGCAATGAAAAAATAGAATCTTATATCGGTAATGAAGAAATTTCATCATTGTATGTCATGCATGTTAGTCTATGGGAGAGTTAGTGGGTATAAATGGGGCAGTGGGGAGTAGGCGGCAGTGAGTTGGTAAGTAACGTGTGATAATATATAGTGCATCTGTGGGAGTTTTAAAGAGGAGGTTGGATAATGGGTAGGGGAAAGGATTTAGAATATGTCAGCCAGGTGCTAGGCAGTTACAAGTAATGTGTGGTAATATATAGTGCATTGTGGGAGTTTTAAAGAGGTTGGATAGTGGGTAGGAGAAAAGAGTTAGAATATGTCAGCCAGGTGCTAGGCAGTTACAACTAACGTGTGACAATATATAGTGCATCTGTGGGAATTTTAAAGAGGAGGCTGGATAGTGGGTAGGGGAAAGGAGTTAGAATATGTCAGCCTGGTGCTAGGCAGTTACAAGTAATGTGTGATAATATATAGTGCATTGTGGGAGTTTTAAAGCGGTTGGATAGTGGGTAGGGAAAAGGAGTTAGAATATGTCAGCCAGGTGCTAGGCAGTTACAAGTAATGTGCGATAATATATAGTGCATTGTGGGAGTTTTAAAGAGGAGGTTGGATAGTGGGTAGGGGAAAGGAGTTAGAATATGTCAGCCTGGTGCTAGGCAGTTGCATGTCCAGGAGTTGTTTAGGTGGGAAATGAGCTGTTTTTTGAAGATGGTTTTGTTAGGTTGTACCCTGATTTGTAGTGGTAGGGAGTTCCAAGTCTTGGCAATGTTGCTAGAAAACAGGGAGTCACCAGAGCTGTAATGGGTTTTGGAGATTGTGATTAGTGCCTTGTTAGTGGATCTAAGTTCTCGGTTATTGCAGTAGAGGGTGATCAGGTCTTGTAAGGCGGGAGTTTTGTCAGGTTGGTACAGTATTTGGTGAGCTAGAAGATGTTGGTTTGGAGCTAAGGGTTAGGGAGTTCCAGCCAGGAAAGCTGTCTTAGAGCCTGACGGTGGTGTGTGCAGTAGGAGGAGTTTGTGGGGAATTTTGCTATTTTGTTGTAGCATACTGATAGCTTGTTTAAACTGCTCTTGTTTAGATTAATTAGGTTAGGAGAAGCATACAGTAAGGTAGAGAGAAGATGGGTATGAGCTAGGGCAACTTTACTGCTGCTGGTTAGGAAGTTTGTACATCTCTAAAGAGTACCTAGTTGTTTGTTGATTTTGGTTATTGTATGAGCTATGTGTTTGTCAAATTTCATATTATTGTTAATAGTGAACTCTAGTAATTTGGTTTGTGTGATGGGGAGAGAGGAGTATTATCTGATGTAGAAACAGAGAAGGGGGAGTAGGTACTGCTGCTTTGGAAGGATGAAAGAGCATAAGGTGCGTCTTTTTAGGATTTAGTATTAGCTGGGAGTTTGTTAGCCAGGTTTCGATGGATGTAAAGACGTCTTGTGTCTTGATGTGAAGTAGTTGGAGGGTGGGGGCAGAGCAGATTAAGGTGGAGTCATCAGAGTATTGAACCAGGTTTCCTAGAGGGGTGGCTTTGTGAAGATTATTTGTAAATATAGTGAAATGTAGGGGTCCTAGGATTGATCTTGGGGTACTCCTAGTTTTACAGGAAGTAGGGAGAAAGGGAGTTTTTGCCCTGAACAGCTTGTTGGCGTTGGGACAGATAGTCCTGAAACCATAATAGAGTGGGAGTAGTTAGTCTTAATTCTGAGAGGGATGTTATTAGTTTTGTATGGGAGACAGTATCAAACACCTTAGATAAGTCAAGAAAAACTGCAGACACTAGTTGGCCGTTATTGCATTGCATATTTACTAGGTTACTAACGTGGATGAGTGCAGTGGTAGTGCTATGGCTGGGGTGGAATCCGTGTTGAGTTTCGGCAAGAAGATTGTTGGAGAGAAGATGTGTTAGGTCCTGGGTGTGGATACAGTTTTCCATTATTTCAGCCAGTGGGGAAAGTATAAATATAGGGCAGTAGTTTGTTAGATCAGTGAAGTTGCCCCCTTTGTGAATTGGTATAATGTAGGAGATTTTCTAAAGAAGTGGCACCTTTTGTTCTGAGATTTATCTGTTAATGATTATGGAGACTGGGTAGGAAATGGCTTTGGCAGCTATTTGTAGGAATTTGGCAGGGGGTTTGTCTACTGCTAAGGTGGTGGGTTTAAGTTTGGTTAGGTGTCTATAGATTGTGTAAGTTGGTACAGGTTGAAGGGTGAAAGAGTTGGCATCATTTGATGGGTTATATAGTACAGTGGGGGTTGAGGAGGGTGGGTCTGTTGACAGCTTTAGTATAGAGTTGGTAAAGAACTCATTGAATTGGGTGTCTGTGTTTATAGAGGTGGTGTCTATATTTGGATGAGGAGTTGGTGATTTACCTGGTTGGAGAATACTGTTTATAGCAGCCCAGAACTTTTGTCGGTTGGTATTATGCTTAGTTTGAATTTCACTGTAGTATTTTTGTTTATCTAGTCTGATTTGCTTTTTTACAGTGTTTCTCAGTTGTAAGAATATTTGCCTATTAGGAGTAGTTTTGTTCTTGCGCCAAGTGTCCCATGCTTTATCCCTTTGTTTCATAAGTTGCCTAGTGGTCTTGGTAAGCCATGGGGCATAGATGGTTTTAGTGCGGATCTGTCTTGGTGGAACAAGTTGGTTAAGAAGGCCTAAGATAGTGTTGAAAAATACTCAACTGTTTCATCTAAAGGAAATGTTAAAAGAGAGGACCAGTTAGAGTGTTTAAGGGCTGCATTAAGGTCATCAGCCCTGAAGTTTTTAGTTTTTCTGATGTGTTTAAGAGAACTAGTTCTAGGGAGTTTAGTTTGGTCTCTGATGAAGAAGGTTGGGTGGTGGTCACTTAGAATGTCGGGTAGTGTACCAAAATTATGGGTGGAAGATGGGTGATTGGTGAGAATCCAGTCTAGTACTGATTCTTTTTTTGAGGTTTTGTCTACCCTACTAGGGGTTTGTATAAGTTGTGAGAATCCATAAAGATTAATATGATTTTAGGGGTGGGGTGATTTAAGTGAGATCCAATGGATATTGAAGTCACCTAGTATAATGGTTTTGTGGGGGGTGGAGGGGTTCTGATGTTCAGCGGAGAAGAGTTTCTAGGGTTTTGATGTTATCCCCTGGAGGGATATATGATCCTAGGATATTTAGCTGTTTCTGTTTATTTAGTCTTACCTTAGCAAGTAGGATCTCTGCATTATTAAATGCAGGGATTTCTATGTTAAATAGTTCAACATTAATGTTGTTCTGATATATGAGAGTGACTCCACCTCCTCTTTTAGCTGTACAGTCTTTTCATAGCATGTTATAACCAGGGGGAAGTATTTCTTCATTTTTAATGTGTGGTTTAAGCCATGTTTCTGTGAGGAAGATGATGTCACGTAAGTATAATGCTATGGTTGCATGGAGCTCAGTGGTTTTGTTAAGGATGCTTCTTATGTTATGATTTATTATTAGAATATCAGATTTTCTCTTAAGTAGGCTAGTATTGGTTCTAGGCAGATTCTGGTGATTTGCAGGACTTGTTATTGGACCTGGATTGGGGTTGATATCACCACTGCATAGCAGGTGAGAGGCAAAGTTTATTATGGTTTGTAGGTATTTGGAGAAGTCTAAGTCACATTGTATGGATAGGTTAGATTTGTTTTGATAATGCAGGAGTTTGTAGAGTTTGTAAGGGTGTAGGTCATAGGTGGTGTGGTTTTCAGAACATACTTTGGTCATAAAACAATTCAAAATTAAAATAAAGTACACAAAATACTTACTCATCAAGTCTTCCAGATCAGAATAAGAGCCCTGCTTGATCTCAAATATGTTCTCAGTTAACCAAGAAGTATGGCTGGTTAGACTGGCTAAGAGAATGTGTCAACACACATTGTCCTTGTATTCGATAAGCACAAACATACTTCTAAAATCATTTGGCTATAAAACTATGATGCCATCTATAAAGTATCTATACAAACTGATATTATCAGTAAATTGATTTTCTAAGTTGCTCTTCCATGACAGACAGAAGCAAACATGAAGGGTTATTTTAGCAATATATTGATGTTTATGTTGAACATGGATAATATCTGCACAGACGTTAAATTTAATAATAAATATGATGCTAACAGCATAACATTTACGGACAGTGAGACTGCTGGATGTACAACTGATCTGGAAAATTAAGATGCTTAAGAAGTTGGTAGATAGGAGTACAATTTTATTTGCCACAAGCATGTACGTAATCTCCTAAATGGTAAGTTCTAAGGGTAGTATTCATAGTCTGGAACTTTGCATTTTCATTGCAGTGATCCATGATGAGTGGTGCTACATGGTTATAAAAATCCCAGACTTTCATGAAAATGTGCAGGACATTTTAATGAACACACCCCTCATCACAAAAGTGAAACATGCTTAACACATAAGCAATAGGAGAGAGCTACTACACTGTTGACAAGTTTTGCATGTATGCACACAAGTTTGATTCATAGATACAAATTTGTAATGAGCTTATTTGAATACAAAGTGTGTAAATAGTCCTGAACTTAAGCCAGTAAGCAGCAGTTTTCAGGGAGAATACAGAGATGCAAGGGGA